>NC_025704.1:20273535-20321863 GCF_000633955.1 Camelina sativa
TTATCGTGACATCTTTCTTAACGATTTGGAAGAAGGTGAATGGATTATGTTATCAAGTTTCTCATTAAGCAATGTTGATGGCGGTTTTAGGCCAACTGACCATCGTTTCAGAATACATTGGAGAGATGGGACATGGTTTAAGAAAATACTTCCTTTGTCTTCAGATCAATTTTACTCTTTCGTATCATTCAGTGATATTAAAAGTGGATATTTTGATTCTGAATATTGTGTTGGTAAGGGTACCAATTTATTATTATATTATATGTTAATTTTGAAGTGCTTGATTAGTTAAATTATTGAATAAATTTTCATAGATCTTATCGGAAGAGTCTTTAGTGTTGGAAATAGCATGGAACAAGGTCCACCATACAAAGAATGGAATGAGTTATTTGTTGTTCTTAAAAATATTGAGTAAGTTGTTCTAAATTATTGAGCTTTCTATTTTAAATTTCAATGATTTGAGAAGTATTCAATGATGATAATTTGTAGGGGTGAACGTTTCTCATGTCGTTTACCAAAAGACTACGCAAACAGCTTCTATGACCATTGGATATATCGTGACAATGATATTATCATATGTGTATTACATTTTGCCAAGCTCGAAAGTAATAAAGGTTCGGACCATTTCTTGCTGATATATTTATAATTGCTTTCTTTATAAAAAGATAACTAATTATCAAATTTTATTAATGTAGATACATGGATGGCTACCACAGTGCACAATTGTACCAGTGTCATGATCAATCCTCCATGTCCTCAAGTCACACAGATGTTGGATGCCTTTGCTGATATGGAAATTTGAAATTGATTTTTTAAAGTGCATGACTTTTATACTTCATATTNGAAATGATACTTTAATCCCCTATGATAATGTGATTGGATTTTAGATTGATTTATAATATTATTCAATTATTATATAATTCATAAAACGAAATC
This sequence comes from Camelina sativa, assembly GCF_000633955.1. Lineage (NCBI taxonomy): Eukaryota > Viridiplantae > Streptophyta > Magnoliopsida > Brassicales > Brassicaceae > Camelina > Camelina sativa. Next base: position 20,274,472 of record NC_025704.1, read on the forward strand.
TATATTATATTAATTCCCTTTTGTATTCAAAATAGTCATCCTCTCTGATATCTACATATTCATGAACCTTTCAATTATGTACTTAAAAGATGTGAGTGGTAACATCCCTTCGAGTCGATACTTTTTATGCAACTGTTAAGACCTTATAAATTGTTATAGTCGAGTTTTAAAACTTAAAACTAAACTATTGTCTTTTCAACTTCTATATTTCACTCTCTTTCTAAACTTCTCTCTAACTCAAATACTTTTGTTTTATAAGACAAAAAAAAATGGCGAGATTTGTGATGCTCGACAAATTGTGTCTTTGGACAATGGGATGGATGATTCGTGTCAAGGTTTTCCGTTCATGGAGAGTGAGAGATCGTTCGAATGATGTGTCGACAGAACTAATCTTGGTAGACGAAGAGGTATGTTATACAGATTTATTTCGTTGTTTCTTCATATGTATTTGTGTGTGTAAATACTTTGGATAATCATACTCTGAATTAGGGTACATTTGGACATGCTACTATCCCGGCATCACTCAATGGTGTTCCGGAATTTAATTTTTCGGAGGATCGAACTTATGTTATAGAGAAGTTCGAAGTCAAGGATGACAGAGAACAGATCCAGAAAACTAGAAACGGTTATCGGATCTTCTTCACAGACAAAACTATAATCAGTTTTGCAAGAGATCCTATCCTTTGCAAATCTTTTAATAATCTAGATTTTAAACGTGTTTATGATAATGCGTTTCATGGAAGATGGCCTTACGGTAAAGCAGACTTTATAATGGATTGTTTTAGAAAACATTAATTTGTTATTTTTAATACATATTAATCGTTTTTATGGCAATTAATCTGATTGGATGCATCACCAATATGGGTGAAATCAAGAGTTTCAAAAAAGAAGATGGTGTCTATCGTTGGAGCTTGATGGATCGCTACATAAAATTCACTATCGAGTCGATTGAATAAGTTTATATATGAATAGTAATATTTTTATAAATTGTTTAAAGTACTTGATAAAATACGTTGGTTGACATTATTATATCAATAAACCTTTTTCCAAAGGGGATATGTACTTGACTGCTTCGCAACAGGAGTCTATGCCAATCATATGTTCAAAACTTTCAAACTGCGTAACAGGAAGAGGGTCTGTCTGTTCAAGATGTGGAAAGCAGTAAGATTCGGAGGTGATTACATTTGTTAATAGAATATTAGTTTAGAAGTTCAATACAGTTTATTATGATAATGAATAATTTATTTATTTAAAATCGGTGATGCTAGATGATAATGTTCTCCTAACCAACGGTGATGGATGCTTGGAGATTGTCGAGGACCCAAAGAGTGCAGAATTTGCAGACTACATGTTCATGTAAGTCAGAGTTTTACTTTGGATCATCTTTCGATTATATATTTTAAAAATATGTGGATGTATCTGACTAACTTTAAATATTTAGGTACAATTATGTTGATCATGGTGAGTCAAGAATCAAAGATTTGGATGATACCGACTATAGGTTCGTTATAGACCTAAGGTAATAATAAAATCTAACTTTATTTGATTAATGATTAATTGATATGAAAAATTACTTATTAGAATTTATCCTTCTGCAAAATACAGAGATTCACTTGACTCCTATAATCATCTTGCTGTTGAGGACTCCTTTGAGAAGCATCGAAATCCTTATTGATAACTATGCTCAAATCCAAACTTCGATGTTCCGTATTTTTTGAATATTATTGATAAACACTTTTGTTAATTTGTATTTGAAGATTTTTTGGGATTTTATAAATTAATTAAAATATTATTTTTCCAGATTATTTATAAATTTAAATAGTTGCAAATTATAACATATAGAGATCTGTTTAATTAAAAATCTTAAAGACTATTATTATAATTTACAAAATAACATTTATTTTAAGATCGATATATGGTAATTTACAACTGCTTGATGAATTTCATTAAATCTGAAAGAGTAAAAAAATGTTAAATTTACTATTTGAATAATGATATTAAGCATATTGAGAATATTCATAAATGATATGTTTACATTCCTCATCATTATCGTTTTAACAAAATAAAGTAAGAAAATATTCTAAAAAAAAAAAAATCAAGTCGGTTGTATAACATCTCTACAAATATTGATCCGCTAATGTGTTTAAGAGTTGTATGCTCAACTCAATATGACTTCTAAAAAGATGAACGTTCGACCTTTTGTTCAGTTAGACAATCTCAACCCTGCTTTAGAGCATCAAAAGATAAGAGTCCGTATCATAAGACTTTGGAAGTCATTCAAGTCCCTTCAGATGGTCTTCGTTGATAGGGATGTAAGTTCTAATTTAAAATTGAAACGTCATGTTTATTTGAATTATCTATGAAATTTTTAGTGAATCTGGATAATAGTTTTTTAACTTCAAATCGTTATATATAGGATACACGGATACATGCATCTATTGAAGATGGTTTGGTCAGCAGGTTTCAAAACCAATTTGCTGTCGGAGAGTCTAAAATAGTCAATACGTTCAGCTTAGTGGATTATGATAGTAGTTATAAGACAAGTTCTTTGGGATTTAAAATCGTCTTTTATAGAACCACTGTTGTGAAACCATGTGATGAATTCCCAGTTCGAGTTCTAGAAAAATATTTCCAGGCGTTTACTTCTATCTTAGCTGGAGAATTAGATAAGAATGTATTGTTTGGTGAGTTGTTAAATTCGTTTTAAAAAGTTAAATTTTCGTGAAAAAAATCAAAATATTAATTCAAATGTTTTTTTTGTAGATGTAATCGGCCAGATTGTTAGTGTCGGAAATCTTGATAGCGTCAAAATGAAAGGGAAGGATAATGTCAAATTGAGCTTCGATTTGCAAGATTTAACGTATGAAACTTTAGAAAATATTTTTGAAAATTAATTTAATTTAAAATAAAATAACTAAATTTTATTCTTATTTCATGCATTCGTAATATAGTGGAACCCGGTTAAATTGCACGGTCTGGGGTGATCTTGCAAAGGACTTTGATACACAAATAAAAGAACATCAAGATACTGTTGTCGTTTGTGTAATACGATTTGCATGCCTGAAGGAATGGAAAGGTAATATCTTACTTTCAGAAAAAAAAAAACTTAAAGCTTATGATTGTCAAATCTAACGTTGCCAATTAAATCCATGTTACAGGGAATTATAGTATTTCCAATGCGTTCAACTCTACCAATATTCTGATAAATCCAGTTATGTCTGAAGTAGACGCGTTTCGAAATAAGTAAGTATATATATATATATATGTATATATATGAATATATATATCCCTTCCATATTATTCTGCAAGACATGCTTTATTCATAAACATATTCTTATTATTATCATAACTATATAGGTTGCCTACTGATGCTGTTGATTTAATACAACTTGATGATGATCCAAGCCCTCAGAAACCCAAAGTGACATTATATGAGGAGTTTTTCATTGTGAACAAAAGAGTACTATGGACCAAATCGTTTATGCACTTGAGGTAATGTTTCTAACGTAAAATTGATATCGTGATCTTATTTTTTTCGGAATTATAAATGGGAGAATAAATGTTTGATTAATTCTTTATAGGCGCGAACATGTGTGACAATCGCGACAATTCACTCTGTTGAAGTGTTGCCCAAATGGTATTATATTGCCTGTAAAGTTTGCAATAAGAAGGTGCAGCCATATCCACCAGAATCTCAAGCTGGAAAGGATTTACTTTATAGTTGTGGAGTTTGTGATTCTGATGTTATGGAAGTTGATTACAAGTAAGTTTCAATTAGTCTCTTAAATTTTTTTAAGAATTGTGGATTATAACTATACGCACATTTAAGTCATACCAAACTGTTTTTAAGGTATAAACTCATACTTCATGTTGGGTACGGAAGTTCACAAAAGATTAAACTGCTCTTCTTTGACGGTCTTGCCCAACTATTTATTGGAAAAAAGCAAAAGAACTAGCTTTGGAAAAACCTAAAGTAAGTATAATATCATTTGAATTCCTTTTGGTTTTAAGTTATAAAAACAAGTATTTAATCAAGATTTGACCTTTGTTCAGGACAATACTGCACCTATTCTTGGAAGTCTCTCTGCCTTGGTAGGGAGGACTATGTTGTTTAAAATTTCGATTACAATCGAGAATTTAAAAAGCGACAAGTCTGCTTATGTTGTCGAAAAGTTTTGGGAAAAGGAAGACATGGTTGTGTAATTTGGAAAGGTACTAAAGTAAGCAAAAAAAAGAACAGATATCCATAATACAATTATGAATTATATATCTTTTAAGTCTCAATGTATATAATTAAATGTAGGAACTATATGGAAGGAATGAACTTTCGAATAATTCTTTGGATCTCGACGACCATAAGTTGCAAATCGCACCAGCTGAAATGAGTTTGACTTCATCTAAGAGAGATCATACAGACAACAATGTTGGATCGACCGGGGGTCATAGCATGATGACAAGGAAAAAAATCAAAACCGAACCTCGAGATTGAAAAAGTTGCGTCATTTCAAAACATGATATTGGTTCATTTTTATTTTCAACTTTTTTGTTTTAATTTTTGAATTGAAAGTTTAAATTATTTTGGACAATTAAGAACGCTTTCAAACATCTTAGCGTGTTTGTATTGGTCAAACTTTAATTCTATCAATTACTATAATTATGTTACAATAAACGAATATTAAAAGTATATATAATATAATTTAAATAGGATCATACTATATAATCATTTGGGAAATAATAATAGTTAGGATATCTCTAAACCCCAACCTAAATCTTTTAAAACATAAATCAAAACTCCATAAATAACGATAATATGTTAAAAATAAAAGGCCTAATTTAATAATTTGAATATTCAATATGAGAATCTAAGAAAGTGACCATTAACGAATATGTTAACAATACTTTTTATATTAAAAACTTAATGGTAATCCTGAATATTTTGCTTATCCAATACGAAATTTTAGGAAATATAATATTATCAAATGTGAAAACTTATCTTCTACATGTTATATGTATATATATATATATAAGTCTTATTAATTTACCATGTCAACTAGAAAAAAAAAAAATCTGAACCAATTCTTAAGTTCTTGCTGTTTGACGTATAAGGTAAAGCAAAAATCAAGCTTTTCATTATTTTGTATGATTGCAATTACATTCACATGTTTCAAATGTATACGTGCAGAAACATAATGAAACGTTTATCTAGAGTTCGTCGAACCACCAAAAAAAGATCAGGACCTGATGAAGATGCGCTCCGTTTGCAAATTCAACCAGAACAATTTGTTTTCTATGTGAGGATTGCATTCCAGAACCAGTTAAAAAAAAGTCAGGAAAACCAGAAAAGAATCAAATTCTTCTGAAGATAACTCATTGGCGCATCTTGACGTTCAAAATACCATTGTTTACGGTGAAAATAGTATTTTGAAATCAACGAACAAGAAATCTCAATTTCAATCCTGGATGGAATACAATGTCATGCCTAACAATGAGCCAATTAACACATATGATAAGGATGTTACTGGATATTTCTGGTGTGAGAAGAACAAGAGATATGTACGCAAAGATCTAACATGAAAAAGGATAGACTTTAGAATGTCGTTTTTGAATTTTAATTTTAGATTTTAATATTCAATAATAATAACTATTTTTATTTATTATTAACGTCACGATGTTAGTATAATTCGTTATGTTTTAAAAAGGGATATTATCACTTTTTAATGTTTATCAAATGTTAGTTTTATAACACAATGAAATTATCTTCCTAATTAATTATAATTATGATATGACAATTCGGCGGAAAGTTCGATAATAGTATAATGTTAATAATGGAAAAAAATAAAATATAGTTTGACATGTTTTTAAATTTTGTTATAATAATTAATTATGATATAAAATTTGAAAAATATTTAGATTAAACTAATTGTACAGTAATGACCCGATAATGATTTACAAAATTATGGAAATATAACAAAAAAAATAAAAAAATATTGACAAAGACCAATAAATTAAATTTCAAAAATACGTATTACATATCCCCATACATAATAGAAAGATAAATAACATATTTTTAAAAAAATATTCAAAAAAGTTAAGAGGATATATAGATACATATGTCAATATTCGTATATATCAATAATTAGTACATTTTAGTTTGCATCATATATACGGCACCGTCTTCCAATATAAACAAACCTAACAGCGAAATTTAGAATAAAATGGTCAGGATTACTCGATTATATGAATTCTTGATCGTACTTTGAAATTCATTTTGCAGATTGCTACACTTGACGTATTATAATGAGACCTTCGAAGATTCCATATCGGAGGAAGAATGTAACGACACATGCCGTCTCTAGAAAACGTACAGACATTTTCTATTCTTTACATTAAAAGATATGTTTCATTCGAAACTAATAGATTGCACGTAACAACATTATTAAACTACAGGTGTTAGTTCTACGATAAATCTTCCTGCTTTTACAAATGCACTGAATTTTCAGTATCATGATCCACATAAGACGGCAAGGTTGAAAAGAATGCAAATACTGAAGTCTAAACGGGCACAAAGGAAGAAAAAAGATAATATGTTCGGGAAGGGATTTCAAAATGAATATATATATATAAATACATATAAATGCTAATAACTAATCCAATTGTTACCTATGCAGAAAATTTCCTTCTTCCCGGATTACAGGAAGATTTCGCATGTTTCGTCACAACTGATTCGGATACAAACGATGAAAGTGAATCAAACAGCTCTATTGACGGGATTTCATTCGATACTAATGAAAACGATGCGACATCTGAGACGTTTCTTGGCTTTCCTCCCGTAAAAGTTAAGTTATTAAATAATGGTATATCTCGATGCATATCTGATTCGTTATACAACTGTTTTGTAAATAAGTATGTATCTAACATATATTTATAATAAATTTATTTAAAAAATTTATATGTAGGTTATTATGATGATGGAGATCCTTATTTTTTATGTGATAATTGTGGAGCATATATGTGGTATGGAGAACGGGTGAACAAACGGACCAAAAAGGCAAAGCCGGATTTTTCACTGTGTTGCCATCGCGGCAAAGTAATACTTCCTACTTTGAAGACTGCACCTAAAACATTATTATCGTTATTTTATAATAATGACGATAGGGGTAAAAACTTCCGCGATAACATACGAGCGTACAACATGATGTTTTCGTTCACATCATTAAGTGGGAAAATTAACCATTCAATAAATAATGGTAGAGGGCCGTATTTATTTCAGATGTGTGGAGAAAACTATCATCGTATCGGTGATATCTTGCCAGAACCTGGAAAGGAACCAATGTTTTTGCAATTGTATATACATGATGTATGTAACGAGATAACTAATAGAATTTCTGCGTTTAGGTAATTATAAATATTGATAAATATGTATTTAAATATTTTCCATATCTTAATTATTTGTTAAATATCTTTAATATAATTTGATGTATCTACTAATCATGATTATTGTAAATTTTTTTGTTTTGTTTCGAATGATATAGATCATCAGGATCTTCTGGAGATTTAAGACATGAGATTGTTGGACTATTAAAAAAGATGCTTGATAGTCATAATCCGCATGTTAAGGCGTTTAGATCGGCACGTGAAAGATTTAATATGGAAGAAGGTAGCGAAGGTTTGCGATTAATCTTACCTTCAGAAAGAACTACTGATGCAAGAACTCATAATCTTCCTACCAGTAAAGAGGTCGCTGCTTTAATACCCGGAGATTTTACGGCTGGTGTGAATAAACGTGACATGGTTATAGAAAGTCGTTCGGGCAATTTACAGAGAATAAGTGAGCTACATCCCGCATACTTGCCTTTACAGTACCCATTGTTGTTCCCTTATGGTGAAGATGGATTCATATTAGGCATTGATATAGGTTTCATGGATACCCGTGGACGTAAAAGGAAAACAGTGAACATGAGGGAATTCTATGCGTATAGAATATTTGAAAGATATGAAGAGTCTTCGACTATTGTTATGGCAGGCAAATTATTCCAGCAGTTTTTAGTCGATGCATTCACTACCATCGAGTCAAACAGGTTGAACTACATATGAATGAACCAAAGCAAACTCCAAACTGAAAGAGTCGATAAGATAATTGAAGCTGCTGAAAAAGGACATGAAGAGCTTGCACAACATGGTAAAAGAATATTTATTCCGTCATCCTTTACGGGTGGAAAGAGATATATGATGCAACATTATCTTGACGCCATGTCTACTTGCAAGTATTTTGGATTTCCTGATCTTTTCATAACTTTTACGTGCAACCCAATGTGGCCTGAAATAGATCGGTATCTAGCAAGGCATCGTCTTACTAAAGAAGATAGACCTGATATATGTAGTTGAGTTTTCAAGATGAAACTTGATAGATTAATGAACCAAGTGAGAAAGGAAAAAACTTTTGGTATCGTAAATTCTGGTATGTATTAAATAAATTTTTATTATTATTATTTATATTAGTTTTGGAAAAATATAACTTATTAATGTTTTTTTTTAAATGTTTATTTGTTTAAAAATTTTCAGCGATGTATACAATAGAATTCCAGAAGAGGGGTCTGCCTCATGCGCACATGATTCTGTTTTTACACCCAGACAATAAGATGCGTACATCAGCCGACATTGATAAATACATAAGCGCTGAGATTCCTGATAAAGAGGTTGTTTCTGATGTGATGATCCATGGTCCGTGTGGTCACATGAACAGAGATAGTGTCTGCATGAATAATGGGCAATGCACAAAATTCTTCCCAAAATCATTTATGGATAATACTGTTGTCGACGATGCTGGCTATCCAATATATAGACGACGGAACGATGGGAGAATCGTGGAGAAAAGAGGTTTTCAATACGATAATAGTTACGTTATTCCCTATAATCGTGATTTATCACTCCGTTTTCGTGCTCATATAAATGTTGAGTGGTGCAACCAGACACGTTCAGTAAAGTATTTGTACAAGTACATCACTAAAGGTCCGGACTATGTTAGAGCCGAAGTAGGAGAAGAAGATCAGGAAAATGAAATTAAAAATTTTTTAATTGCAGGTAACAACTTATTAGGATTGTCAAATATTCTCATATTAAATTATACGTGACAAACTAATCCAAGTTTTTTTAGGTATGTATCTGCATGTGAGGCTTCTTGGCGAATTTTTGCTTTCCCGATTTGTTATCGTATTACAGCCGTAGAAAAGCTCCTGTTTCATCTTCTAGGACAAGAATTGGCTATTTACAACCAGGATGATCCAATAGAAGATGTTTTGCACCGTACAACAAATAGAACTTCTAAATTTTTGGGCTGGATGGAAAGCAACAAGATTTATCCCCAGACCAAAAAACTTACGTAAGCTGAATTTCCATCTAAATTTGTGTGGAATAAGAGAGAAAAACTTTGGTTGCCAAGGTCAGAGAAACGGAAAAGTTTTGCAATAGGCAGAATTACGTATGTACCGCCTTCTGTAGGAGAAGTCTATTACTTGCAAGTTCTGCTTAATAAAATTCCAAGACCAACAAGCTTTGACTATTTAAAAACAGTTAATGGTGTACTTTATAATGATTTCCAAGAAGCTTGCTAGGCATTGGGATTATTGGATAATGATAAGGAGTACATTGCAGCTATAAACGAAGCACGTGAATGGTGTTTTGGGGAATTTTTAAGAAAGTTATTTGCGATCCTACTGCATACAAAAAGTTTAACTGTTCCTCTTGAAGTTTGGAATAAAACGAAAGACATCTTGTGTGAGGATATTTTGTTTAAAGAAAGGTGAAACAGGAACGATCCAGGTATTTCAAAAACTTATTTTATTTCATGCAAATATTTCGTTTTCGAAGGAAAAAATTATAATAATGTGTTTTAAATGTTTTGTGGTAGGTCTAATGTTGTCATGGACTCAGATAGAAAATATATGTTTAACTGAAATAGAACTTATGTTACGATCGAATGGGACGTCTTTTACGGCCTTCGAGAGAATGCCTAGACCAGATGATAGTATAATGAACACATGAGTAAATAGGCTTATCGCAGATGAGAGAATATATAAGCCTCATAAACAACAGGAGTTGTACGATAAGTTGTTACCTATGCTAACTGATGAGCAGATACGTGTTTATGAAGAAATTATTCACTCTGTGAATCACAACAAAGGTGGTATGTTTTTTGTCCATGGTTTCGGTGGTACTGGAAAAACTTTTATGTGGACTATTCTTGGTGCTGATATAAGGTCTAAAGGTAATATTGTTCTTAATGTTGCTTCAAGTGGTATAACTGCTTTGTTTTTGGAAGGTGGTAGAACGGCTCATTCAAGATTTGGTATTCCAATCAATCTTAATGAATATTCTGGGTGTTTGATAGATGTCGAATCTGATCTTGCTGATTTAATTAGAGAAGCAAAGCTCATAATATGGTACGAGGCTCCAATGATGAACAAGCTTTGTTACAAAACTTTAGATTGGAGTTTGCGAGATATCATGAAGTGTGACCAGATTTTTGGAGGTAAAGTTGTTGTGTTATGAGGTGATTTTAGACAGATTTTGCCAGTTATTACGGAAGGAGGAAGGGTAGCGACAGTTTTAGCATCTATCAACTCATCTGTTCTTTGGAATAGTTGTAAAGTTCTTAAACTTACCGAAAATTTGAGACTTCGCAAAGCATGTAATAGTATGGATGCGGGTGCTCTTGCTACTTTTTCTAAGTGGCTTCTTGATATTGGGGATGGCAAAATTAACGAGTCAGATAGTGGGGATGTGGAGATAGAAATTCCGGATGATTTATTAATTAATACAAGTGGAAATCCTATTGAAGCAATAGTTAAAGAGATCTACGGAGAACAATTTACAAGGAGGACTGACCCAAAATTCTTTAGTGAAAGAGCTATTCTAAGTCCAAGAAATGACGATGTTGATAAGATAAATCAGGTTATGCTTACTAAGCTTCCAGGTATGCAAATTAAATAGGGTATAGAAATTTACTTTTTTAAAAATATTCTAATATTCAAAACATATACAAATTTGTAAATTTTTTATTTACAGGTGAGGAGAGACGATATCTTAGCTCTGATAGTATTGAAACGTCGGATACAAGCGGACTTGATGATATGATCTACACTCAGGAATTCCTAAACAATATTCAAGTTTCTGGACTGCCAAGCCATGTTTTGACTTTGAGAATTGGAGCACCTGTCAAGTTGCTAAGGAATATAGATCCTAAGGGAGGTTTATGTAACGGTACGAGGCTAATTATTACTCAGATGGCCAAACATGTAATCGAAGCAAGGATCGTGACAGGAAAAAAGGTTGGTGATCGAGTACTTATCCCTAGAATGTATGTTAGTCCACCTGATGCAAAGTTTCCCTTTCGTATGAGACGACGACAGTTTCCTATTACCGTGGCGTTTGCAATTACTATAAACAAGAGTCAGGGTCAGACGCTAGAACATGTTGGATTGTTTCTTCCGAAACCGGTTTTCACACATAGACAGCTTTATGTTGCCTTCTCTCGAGTCACAACCAGGAAAGGATTGAAGGTGTTAATTACAGATAAAGATGGAAAATGCCAGAATAAAACACTTAATGTTGTTTTCAAAGAGGTTTTTGAAACTGTTTAATTATTATGTTTGTAATTGAAAATTGTTTTGGATTTTAGATTAAATTTTATTTTATATAATTAGTTAATCAAGTTTTTCTGATCTTTAAAATACAATGTGTCTCATAATATTCATTACAATTATTTGTAATATAACTAAAATGGTGGTATTGCTATGTAATTAGATATAAAATATATTTACGTAATGGTAAAAATAATTGTTGACTGTATGATAAAGTCTAAATTTTAACAATTAAATCTCAAACACATTTAACTTAGAATCTTGCATCATGTCTATTAAAAACAAATTTTGTCTTTCATTTGTTATCACAATTTAAATAATAATATATAATAGTGAAAAAAAAAGTGGAATGCTACAACGTTAATACGCAACGTTTAATCGTGACTCTTTGTTTTCTTACAGTTCCGAAATCCCCTTTTCCTCTCCGACAACTGAGAGAAAACAGAAAAACCCTAATTCGATAGAATCATGAATATCGATTATATTTCTGATCTTCATCGGGGAAGAACCAACTAGTGTATCCAAGCCAAGATCTTGAATTCTTGGTATGTCTACAAATTCTTCATCAAACGAGTTCTTCTACTTGTGGACGAAAGGGTTAGAGAATTTCCCAAATGATAAATTCTACTTAAATTTGTTATTTTAAAAGTCTTATATATTAGATTACTAACACAATTTTATCAAATTTTGAAGGGTGACACAATTGAGGTGGCCTTTGTTCCAACAACACTAAAAAAGCTCGGGAAGTATATTTATGAGGGTAAATGGTATGAGATTAGGACTTTCAAAATCATCAATCCAACCCTTAGGGAGAGGAATACTCATCATCCTTTCCAAATCAAGTTTACGGATGAATCAACCATGACTCAGTTGGAATCAGCAAATTCGAAAAATTACTTCCGATTCAAAGATTTGGGTGATATATATCGTTCAAGAATCCATCATCCCATCTCTTTTGGTACGTTTTTAATATACGGTTTATAATAATTTCAATTATACCCTCTGGATAAAGATTTTTGCTATCTTTGTGTTGGTTAATCTTTAGACTTTTAAGAATTTTGGAACTTTGTGAATTGGTCCCTTCCATATAAAGTACAAATAGAACTTTTACATAAGTAGTTTTATGTGGATGATAGATTTAGAAACAATTATTCTTAGATATTGCTATCTTTGTGTTGGTGAATTTTTATACTTTTCATAATTTTGGAACTTTGTGAATTGGTCCCTCCCATTTAAAGTACAAATGGTACTTTTACCTAAGTAATTTTATGTGGATGATAGATTTAGAATCAATTATTCATAGATATTGCTATCTTTGTGTTGGTAAATCATTATACTTTCAGAATTTTGGAACTTTGTGAATTGGTTCCTCCCATATAAAAGTACAAATAGAACTTTTAAACTAAATAGTTTTATGTAGATGATAGATTTGGAAACAATTACTCATCTTTTTGGAATTAAAAAATGACTTTTTTGGCAAAAAAATAGATGTTTGCGGATGTGTAGTAGCTGTAACGTACAACAGAGAACATGCTGGTGAAGTAGTTTTCACGCTATTAAATGGCAGGTAAGACACATTTATTCCACATATCATGTTGTTAAGAGTTTTAAGTCTCACTCTTTATAAAATGTTTCTACTATCTTCATCTGTAGGAATGAATCTATCAAGTTCCATGCAGTAAACAACTATGCTACCCTTTTCATGTATTCATGGGAGTCGTCACGATGCCATCTCACATATCGTAACGAATCGGTGTTTTGTGTACTGCGTTTCTGGAGGGTTGGAGAGTATGAAGGTATGACTGTTAATAGCACTTACAAGTTTTAATAAATGTTAATGACTAACTACTTTGTATACTCATTTACTAAACTTTTATAACACTTTAAACATCTCTAGGTAAACCGTGTATTGAAAACACATTGGCCTCCTCCAAGATCTTTATAAAACCGGATTTCGAAGGACTTGAGCATCACAAGGCTATGTAAGTTTAAATGTTTATTAATACCATGTAGTATATCATGCTAGGGTTTAACTTATGAATGTGCTTTCTATATATTAGCTCCGAATTTGCTGGATGCTATTACATAAATAGTATAATGGAGCATGAAGAATAATCATATAAGGGGCTTAAGATGAAGGCAATTTATTTTTAAAAAAACTTTTATGAATATGTAAACTTTATAACTATTTGTAATGTTTGTATGACCTCGAATTTATATTACTTTCAAAAATAATTTCTATTGTCTAAACGTAGTAAATTATTTAGACGCAAATCCTTATCCATCATGATTTAATTAACCATACTGAATGTATTGGGCTCATCGAATTCATGAATATTGTAATTGGGCTTCAAAAAATTATATAAAAGTTTACATAAATAGGAGAATAATATAAATCTTAATAACTAAGTCCATTTTTTAAAAGTGAAATTAAATACTTAAAGTATAAATTAACTGCTAAATTTGTATATTTCTAAAAATAACAACCCTTAAATTTATTAGTTTAGTTATTGATCAGAATTCGACTTTTATCTCTTTAAGATACAAAAATTTAAAAGGTTTGAAACAATTTTTCTATATTGGTAAGAACATTACTTCTTAAAAAAGTGTTATAAACCTATTATATGGAAGACAAAATTAAACAGAAGACAATTTCCATCACCATACAATATTCTTAACTAAACTAAGTAAGACTTCTAATTAATTGTCATCTATTTTGAAATATGAATATTTCCCATATTTTTATTGCAGTAGGAATTGAGATCGTTGAAATAATTGATGGTACATGCGATTAGTAACAACATTAATTCAAGCAGATTGTATAATTGAATATAGTACATTATAAATATGAATTAATCAATTATGCATTATAGTTTCGATTAAATAATTTTATTATATTCTCAAATTTAACCAATGCATGTATGGATGCAGGTACAAACAACAAAGATTTTTGTGATTTTCAAAGTCTTCGCATTGATTAAATCAATTTCGAACTGACATTACAAAATTATCATAAATTTTTACGTAACTTCCAATCACTCTTCATATTCCTCATTTGTAGATATATCCAAGATAAAACATTCACTATAATTTTCCTATATATCTATTATCTAAAATATTCTAGCCTCTCACCTTTCATCGTCTTTCTTCTTTCTAGAAAATAACATAGTACCAAACAAAAAGATGGTTGCATACATAGTGGATTTGAATCCATCAACAGATAGGTTGGTATTGCTGTAAAAGTACTGAGGCCGTGGATACCTGAAATCTTTATAATGCAGCCTACCTACATTTGTTTGATCTTGGTTGATGAAAAGGTAACAATCGATTTATATCCATCATCACCTTAAATTTAAATCTGAAATTATTTTTTTCATAAATTTTAGGGAAAAAGAATTCAAGCTAAACTCAGAAGTCAGCTTTACTTTGCTGAGTACATAGACGTGTTGCAGGAAGGACAATGGTTTCTTCTTTACAAGTTCCAAGTTATTGAAAATCAGAATATTTACAGGAATTGTAACAATTCTAACGAAATATTGATCACTCTCCAAACTCGCATCACTCCAATCCCTCCTAGATGTCCAGACAATTTTTTTCATCTAATAGATGCTAAATAAATTTAAATATACTGTTTAACTTACAGTTTTTATAAAACATTATTTCCTTAGATTCATAGTTTTTTTATTTTTTTGCTCTTTTCAATCAATTTCAGATTTTTGTGGAACGGTGGTGAGAGTAAGGCAAGGTCGTCAAATTGTTTTTCTAGAAAATGAAGTTGGATTCAATTGTCCGAAAGAGGTTCTTCCCTTTACTGTAATTGACATCAAGTAAGTAAATAGTTTTTAAATTTTTAAAAGAAGTACTACCTCATTTGATTTATTTATGCCAATGAAAATAATACATAATTATTAAGACTGAAGTTGTCCATTGTTGATTTTTTACTTCAAAGTAACGAACAGATTGAATGTATTGCCGTCGGTGATACATGTTCGGAATTTCGTGAAAAATGGGAACAACATGTTGCAAGTCCTTCCTATGCCAGTGAACCAGTATTGTGTCTGCTTACGTTTTGGAGAATCTCTGTCTTTGGAGGTATTAAGCAATATATAAGCATTTGTTTTAGATAAGCCAATATATCAAATTTAAGATTTGGAACTTACTTTTTAAAAAAAAAGGTCGGCGTTGTCTAATGTCTCAAATAAGATGTTCTAAACTTTTACTTGGTAACGAAGCAAGACCGTTCACTACAGATCCGACACTGTAAGTTCATAAATTTCCTATACTATGACGGATTATTAATTTGGAGTCATTACTATAAGATGTTTTAGCTCTTATGTTCCTTTATCTTTCGCAGTCTTTGTTTTCATGATACATCAGACGATGAAGATTACAACGGCTCAGAAGAAGATGAGAGTGATTCTAATGATTCGATGTAATGTTAAGATTTGTTATTATTTGAATAAGTTCAGCTGTTTGTTGTTTTAATCTTGGACCTATATTTTCGCGTATTATGCCAATAACTCTTATCGAATCTTTTATTTATGTTCAATAATATATTTTAAACAATTTATGCATAATATCAAATTTTAAAGATACTTTTGACAGAGTATCTTTCATGAATGACAGATGCATGCCATTTAAAATTTAATTTAAACATAATCGACTAAAAATCTAAGACCAAAGCATACCATTTATAAAACAGTAAGATTTTGATTCCCATAGTTAAGATTTTTTGTTTTCCCTACCAAAATGATTACATCAAGTTAAAATTTCCAAAGATGGTATATGAATATTGACGAAAGATATCAGATAATATATGCGGTAATTAAATATTATGCAATATAATTATTTAATTTTAATTATCAAATAGTCGTAATTATTAATATATTAACAACGTCTTAGCATATTAACTACTATTAAAAATTTAAAGATCATAGATGTTTTCAAAATATATCAAAAGAATAAATTTAACATTGCAATTTAGCCATTATCCTCATCGTTATTTTTTTGCTGCATGTAACATATCACAAATCATAAGATTTCTATGAAATTAGGATATATAAATTCATATTGAAGAAAATCGTTTTGTTATTGTTATCAACAATGTTATATGAAATTAAATAATTGTTTTCTGTATCATAATGTCTATATATAAACTACTATGAGGACTGTTACAAATTTCTTTAGTGAAAGCGCTATTCTAAGACCAAGAAATGACGATATTGATAAGATAAATTAGTTACAAAAATGTTTTTTGCAAATGAATATTTTTGCTGTATCATAAAATATATTTTTTAATTATATAAATGCTTAGACCATTGTAAAAATAAATTAACATCAAATATACCGACTATAAAAAATACTACGAATCTGTAATTATAATCATAATTATACATATTAAAATTATAAATATTAAAAAAAAGGACACTAAAACGATTAAGACGCAACGCTATGTTTAATCGTGACTGTTTGTATTCTTACAAATCCGAAATCCCATTTTCGTCTTCGATAACAGTGAAGGAAGAGTAAGAAACCCTAATTTGGTAAAATCATGAGAATCGATTACATTTCTGATCTTCATCGAGGAAGAACGAACTGGTGTATTCACGCTAAAGTCTTGAATTCTTGGCATGTCACCGAGTTCTTCACAAAACGTGTTCTTCTTGTGGATACGAAGGTTAGAGCAGTTAATCGAAAATCGATTTTACATAAATCTTTATTTTAGTAGTGTTTATATACTAGATTACTTACACGATTTTTAACAAACTTTGAAGGGTGACACGATTGAGGTCGCCTTTGTCCCAACTATACTTAAAAAGCTCCGGAAGTATATTTAAGAGGGCGAATGGTATCAAATTCGGAATTTCCAAATCATCAATCCAACCCTCAGGGAGAGGAATACTCATCATCCTTTTCAGATCAAGTTTACGGATGATTCAACCATGTTCCTGCTCGAATCAATCAACTCCAAAAATTACTTCCGATTCGATGATTTGGATGATATATATCGTGGAAGGATCAATCATCACATATCTTTCGGTGCGTTTTTCTAAATTTAATTGTAATTTATTTAGGTTATCATAGTATAACTAAATTGGATTGGGTTGTTTACTAGCTTTGTGTTGAGTTATCTAGAAACTCTAAAAGAATTTTGGAACTTTGTGTATTGGTCCCTCCAATAGAAAAGAACAAATTGAACTTTTACCAAAATAGTTTCATGTGAATGTTAAAAAGCTTTGGAGACATACATTGTAAAGAAAATTCTTGACTTTTGCCAAAAATAGATGTTTGCGGATGTGTAGTAGATGTGGAGGACAGAAGAAATCATGGAAATGGTGTTTATGAAGTTGTTTTGACACTATTAAATGGCAGGTAAGTCACATTTATTCCATCTTTACTATTAAGATTTATAAGTCTGTCTTTATTTTGTAGAGTGTAACAAGTATATTCATCTGTAGGAATGAAACTGTAAAGTATCATGCAATGAATTTCTATGCTAACCTTTTCATGTCTTCATGGGAGTCATCTGGATGCCATCTCACATATCAAACTGAACCGGTGTTTTGTGTACTGCGCTTCTGGAGGGTTCGAGAGTATGAAGGTATGTACTATTAATAGAACTTGCTAGATTGATCAAACTCTGAAGACTAGGTTGTATACTCATTTAGCAATCTTTTTAACACTTAAAACATCCCTAGGTGAAATGTGTATTGTAAACACATTGGCTTCCTCCAAGATCTTTATAAATCCGGAGTTTGAAGGACTTGAGAATCACAAGGCTATGTAAGTTTTTAATGTTCATAAATATCAAGTGGTGTATCATGTTAGGGTCTAACTTATGAATGTGTTTTCTAATTTTTTAGCTCGGAATTTGCTGGACGTTATTACATTAAGCACATAATGCATCATGAAGGGTAAACTGGAGGAGATTAAGCTGAAGGCACATTAGTTAACAAGCTTTTTGTATATGCTAACTTTATAATTATCTTGAAAGTTTGTATGATCAAGTACTATAAACCCTTTTATGGGTTTCTTTCTAAATTTTCTTAATGATCTTAACGAAATTATAAATTATTTTGACCCAAATTATACCTAATTTAAATTAACCACACAATATATATTGAAGACTTTAATTAAGATTTTATTAAATACTCTTTTTAATTGTCCATTTAGAAATGTGAGATTACAAGTTTAAAATACAAAATTAATTACAATTTTGAAACATATTTAAAAAGAACACAAATCTAATTTGAAAATAAGATATTTTTTTGACATTTGTTTTTTATTTAATTCTTGCCCGCACAAGCGTGCGGGTAACTCTCCTAGTTTCCAATATTTTTAAATGCTAAATTTTCCAATTTACCCCTAAACCCAAAGTTTATTTGATTGAATTGAAACCATTAATTACTTATTAAATAGGGGTAGACAACATGTACTTCCTCTGTTTCAAAATATAAGATTCTTTAGATAAAAACACGCATAATAAGAAATACCTACTTTTATAAAGTTTAACCAATCATAAACAAGATTGCATAAAATAAATAATACAGTAATAAAACATAAAATTTATCTAAAAGTTCTCTAGAAAGTTGAAAACATTATATACTTCCTCCGTTTCAAAATATAGGATGTTTTAACTAAAAACACACATATTAAGAAGTATTTACTTTAACAAAGTTCGACCAAGTGGAAACAATACTGCATAACAGAAAATATTAAATTAATCTAAAAGTTGTATACAAACTTGAAAACATCTTATATTATGAAATAAAATCTCTTCTCTAAAACATTCTATATTATGAAACGGAGGGATTATTATGAAACAAAATAAAACTTCTAAAATATCCTACATTATGAAATATCCTAAATTTTGTTTCATAAAGAGTGTCATTCTATATTTCCAATATGTTTTAAATGCTAAATTTTCCAATTTACCCCTAAACCCAAAGTTTATTTGATTGAATTGAAACTGTTAATTACTTATTAAATAGGGGTAGACGACATGTACTTCCTTTGTTTCAAAATATAAGATTCTTTAGATAAAAACACGCATAATAAAAAATATATACTTTTATAAAATTTAACCAATCATAAACAAGACTGCATAAAATAAATAATACAGTAGTAAAACATAAAATTTATCTAAAAGTTCTCTAGAAAGTTGAAAACATTATATTATTCCTCCGTTTCAAAATATAAGATGTTTTAACTAAAAATACACATATTAAGAAGTATTTACTTTAACAAAGTTCGACCTAGTAGAAACAATACTGCATACTAGAAAATATTAAATTAATCTAAAAGTTGCATAAAAACTTGAAAACATCTTATATTATGAAATAAAAGATCTTCTCTAAAACATTATATATTATGAAACGGAGGGATTATTATGAAACAAAAAAACCTCTAAAATATCCTACATTATGAAACGAAAGGAGTATAATTCAAGTTTTTTTTTTTTTAATTTGTGTGAAATATGTTAAAACGACACTATTTATGAAATAAAGGAAGATGGGAAAACGTCCTATTTCCCCATGAGAACTATTATATCGTACTAGATAGAGCCTTCACTTCGTCCCTGACATCTTTCTACAAATGCTTCCCCATAATTATGGGTTTAATTGATTTACTGTTGGTTTACTATTTATCTAACCAACTAACTAAAATCATAAACCGATTTCGACCCGAGTTCGACCCCATTTCAACCAAATTACATAATAAAACCACCAATTTTTTTTTTTTTAAATATCTTTTTCCCCATCCGAACACTATATCATACTTCCATTAAAGTTAAACCATCATCCACATCAAATAAGCTAAATAGAAAAAGAAATAAACAAATCTATTTAAACAAAGATGACCAAGCTCGATACAAACCAAGATAAAGCAACAATGGAGAAACATTGTAGATTGCTTTATGGTAATGGATAGAGGAAGTACGATGTGAATATCTCGCTGCCGATTTGAAGTTTTGAACGACGAAGAGAACATGATGGTGGGCAAATGGGCGTTTTAGATGAATTAACTTGATTCGGGATTTTAACATGAGTCGGGTTTGAATTTTGGTTTCGTATTTGGTATGATGGGCTTTCTATTGGGTTTACTCTGTAAACCAATAACATCCAGATTTATTGGTAAATAGGTGATAACTATCAATTTGGAGATATATAGGATGAGAAGCATTTGTAGAAAGACATCTAGCACGAAGTTATAGTTTGGGCTCTATCTTAGGCCTGGGCATTTGGGTATTCGGGTCGTGTTCAGGTTCGGGTAATTCGGGTTCGGGTTTTTTGGGTTTACTAATATAGGATCCGAACATGTGTTCATATAATTTCGGGTCGGGTTCAGGTTCGGTTCTTATCGGGTTCGGGTTATTTGGGTACTGACTTTAAGAAACCTGTAATGTATCCAAATTATATTCGGTTATGAATAGTACCTACTCGAACATATCCAAAGTACCCACAAAAACCTGAAATGTACCCACAAAACCCAAAAAACCTTAAATATAATTGTACAAACAGTTGTATAATCTAACAAATTTAACAAGAAACAATGAACTAAACCTTAAACAACTGAAACTGAGCATACCATGAAATCTTAAACAAATGAAATTGAGCATACCATGTCTCGCAAAACAATTCACAAGGATTCGAAGAGGGAGATTAAGGCAAACGGTTTTATGAAATCAAATCATATGTGATAGTATGATATCATGTATAATTGTTCTCGGGTATAAACAGGTATCTTCGGTTCCTCGGGTTTGGTTCGGGTAATACCCGATACCCATGGTTATTTGAAAACGAAAACCTATTGGTTATTTAGAAAGAATTGGTTCGGGTTGGGTTCAGGTATTTTTGGGTCGGATTTGGGGCGGTTCGTCGGGTTCGGTTTATTTGCCCAGACCTAGTCTATCTTATAGGATGTAATAGTTTTTATGTTGAAATAAAAGTTTCCGGAGAATTATTATAGAAGTATTGTATTTTTTAAAAAGTTATTAAATGAAGTATAATTGTATATTTAGGTTAATTAAAAAAAATACTCCTTCTGTTTCATATTAAGTGTCATTTTAGACTGATTATTTTGTTACAAAATAAGTGTTACTTTATATTTCCAATGTAGATGTTTGGTAAATTTTCCAATTTTATCCCTACTAATTTAATGTATACACCAATAGAAAAAATTAATTAATATATTAATAATGGGTAAAATAGAAAATTTAATGATTTTCTTAATATGTGTGAGAAACTCTAAAATGACACTTAACCAAACAGAGGGAGTAAAAATCGAAGGGCGGAAACCCCAAAAGATCTAAAGATCAAATAGAATACAACCACATCTTGAAGAATACTCTACTTTTACTATAACACTTACTTATTCTTTTGTCAACGAAATATTATTTTATTTATTTTTCGGTAATTCAGATCGAACAAGAAAAAGGATAAAAAAGTGTATACGGGAATCGGAGAAGGAGAAGAGAAGCTGATGATTCGTTCAATGTGTTAATAAAGATCTCGACTTTGTTAAATCATAGATCCTTTATCATCTTAATTGTTATTCCGTGTGGCGTTGTTGACGCGATTGGATCATCTGAAACAAGATTGAGTATGGTGGATGCGATTGTTCCCGGAGACATGGCTTGTTTGGATGCAGATTTATTACAGCTTCAAGAGATGTCTTCGTTTGTACTAACTTCGAAACCTGGATTCACTCAGAAGCTCTTTGACCAGTGGCTTTCTCTTCCTGAAGCTCATCGACAGGTATCTGAGCTCTGTTTCTGCTTTATTTGGCTTTACAATTGCTCAAGGTTGGTGTAAAGTTCAAATCTTTTGATCGTGTTAATTATGCAGCAGTGAGTGTTACAATGATATGCTTATGTTCTGCTTTATAGTGTTAGTTATGCAGTAGTGAGAGTTGCAATGATGCTTAGGTTGCCTAATTACTCTGTGCTGTTAAAGATTGCTGTAAAGTTCGAATCTTTGATAGTGTGAGTTATGAGTTATTTCCTTATTCTGTGATGTGAGTTTTACAATGATGCTTAGGTTACTCTGTGATGTTAAAGATTGGTGTAAAGTTTGATTTTTGTTGTTGTTGTTCGTTATGCAGTATGTTCTTGTTTGATTGTGTGAGTATTACAATGATGCTTAGATTACTGTGATTTGGTTTCTAAATTACTCTATTCACTGCAATCTGAAATCTAAAGCTTTGGTTTTTTTCTTCTCGTTGCCTAATCGGTTTTTATATATAGATTGCATCACTGCTCAAGGATGTTATTGCTGGAGGTCCTATAAATGTAACTGGAAGTTCATCTGGTTCAAGTTCTGCCACCAGTAATTCTATACCATCTATGTTTCCTGCGGGAAGTGCTCCTCCGCTTTCGCCAAGGAGTTGTGGTTCACCGCGTACAGCGAAACAAAGAGGCCCTTCTAACTTAGGTTCTTCGCTGAAAGTCGTCAGTGAGCCTGTTAGAGAGCCAATGCCTCAGGTTTTGAACTTAGGTTCCTCTGCAAGTTTTGATAAGTGCATTCTTTTTTCCTCCTTTCTATACTAATGGAGTAAGAACACTTTCTTTAAACTTGAAATTACTGTAGTTTTATTTCCAAAATGGTCGCCCACCACCAAGCGAGATAAAAGAGCAATGCATGTTTAGAATCAATCACTTTTTCTATGGTCACATGGATGGACTACAGATACAAGGTAATAAGTCATAAGTTTTTTAATATTTATAGTGACACTGATATGGGGATTCTCACTAACTTTTACCCTTTTTAATACACAGAATTCAAATTAGT
Source organism: Camelina sativa (assembly GCF_000633955.1). Lineage (NCBI taxonomy): Eukaryota > Viridiplantae > Streptophyta > Magnoliopsida > Brassicales > Brassicaceae > Camelina > Camelina sativa. Next base: position 20,297,900 of record NC_025704.1, read on the forward strand.
CACCAGAGAAATCTGCAAGCTCCCATCATTCTTCTCCACTTCACTTTTCAGGAAGATCGATGTCAATAATTCAGGTTTTGTTACTAGGTGTGTGATACCATGCTTTTTGTTTTGTGGATTCTCATGTGTGCATAGTTTTCAACGCACTTCAAGCTTCCTGCTCATTTTATATTCACTCTGTCACGTGTTTGACGATCACTGTATTGAAAAACCGGTATAACATTTTTGAGCCTTTGATTATGCAGAGAAGCATTTATTGATTATTGGGTAAACGGGAACATGTTGATAAAGGATACAACGACCCAAATCTTCAAGATATTAAAGCAGAGAGATCAGAGTTATATTGTCAAGGTAATTTTCTTTTTGTTTGCATATTCAGTCATGAGAACTGAGTTAATTTCCTAATCTACTTGCTCGTGTGTTTGCACTATTAATTCGCCACATTTTTTTCCTGGCAGGATGATTTCAAACCACTACTTAAAGAACTGTTGGCGACACATCCTGGGCTAGAGTTCCTGCAGACGACACCTGAATTCCAAGAAAGATATGGTGAGGTTTTACCTTCATGTAGAGTTTAGTCAGTATCCTATTTTCTTCTCCCTCTTGAAATTTTTTGAGTAATAATGTTTAGTAGCTTAGCGGGGAGTGGTTATGACATCAGTTGTATTACTGCATAACTATTTAATAAGCTAAGATTTCCTTGTTCTGTTAGACATCTTTTTATAATTTGCAATTACTTAACATTGCAAGAACAACATGATGGTAATTTGTGTAAACACATTTATTGTTTGCTATGTGAATCATGTGGCAGTTAGATATTGAAATTAAGGTAAACAATTTTGTTTGATACAATTTTTATTTTGATGAGTCAGCTGAAACTGTCACCTACCGAATATTTTACTACATAAATAGATCTGGGAATGGTCGACTTACATTTAGGGAGCTTAGACGGGGAAACTTAATTGATGCAATGCGACATGCTGACGAAGAAGAAGATATCAACAAAGTGTTGAGGTACTTACTAACAAACAGAGTTCATCCTGTTGGTTGTATATATGGTTTTGTTTCTCGTTATCTGACGTCAACATTTTCTATTTACTTTGGAAACTAGATACTTCTCATATGAGCATTTCTATGTCATATACTGCAAGTTCTGGGAGCTGGATACGGATCACGATTTCCTGATTGACAAAGAAAATCTTATGAGATATGGAAACCATGCACTTACTTACCGGATTGTCGACAGAATATTCTCCCAGGTTCTGTCTAAAAAGTCTTGATCTCTTAGAATGATTTATAATGCTTACTACTTAAAGATTATATTTATATTACATCCTTTTGAGAATTACTGCTGTCATCTTTTCAAAGTTTTTATTGCTCTTAAGATGACTGTCATCATAAAAGTAAAGCATTGGTTCTCAGGTTGCTAGGAAGTTCACTAGCAAAGTTGAAGGGAAGATGGGGTATGAGGACTTTGCGTATTTCATACTTGCAGAAGAAGATAAATCGTCAGAGCCTAGCCTAGAATTTTGGTAAGCTGTGTTATAAGGATCCACAGTTGCAGACAGATAGAGCGTTTTGAGTGTTTTTGTCTGACTTTAGTATATTTTGGACTAGGTTTAAGTGCATAGACTTGGATGCAAATGAGATTATTACGCGAAATGAGATGCAATTCTTTTATGAAGAGCAGTTGCATCGAATGGAGTGCATGGCGCAAGAGGCTGTTCTTTTTGAGGATATCTTATGTCAGATGATTGATATGATCGGACCAGAGGTTCCAACATGATAACTCATTGTTTCTTGTGGTTATTATATGCTTAAGCTATTCTCTATTTAAAGAAGTTATAGGACGGTCACGGAAGTAGTTAGTGTTCCCAGTTTTTTGTCTGTAACCTCTGCAATTTTGTTTTGTGTTTGATTGTTTCTTGTTTCCTTCCACAGAACGAAAGCCATATAACGCTGCATGACCTGAAGGGCTCAAAGCTCTCTGGAAACGTCTTCAACATCCTTTTTAATCTCAACAAATTTATGGCATTTGAAACACGGGATCCGTTCCTCATACGTCAGGTACTTCATATTTGATTTTCAACCTTACTGTTTTCTAGACAGCACAGGCCTCTTATAACATTTCGAGTTGTCAAAACGGAAACAGGAGCGTGAGAACCCTACATTGACCGAGTGGGACCGTTTTGCACATAGAGAATATATTAGGCTTTCAATGGAAGAAGACGTTGAAGATGCATCCAATGGAAGTGCTGAGGTTTGGGATGAGTCGTCACTGGAGGCTCCCTTCTGAGTTCATAGAGGTAAGTCAATGGAAAATCGCAATCTCACTAGAAGATGAAACCAGTGGAATTGATAAGAAAAAAAACTAAGAAGTTGAAGGTTGTGTCAATGTTGTTATCTCATGATATTAGTTAATCATGCAGTCCCTGAGAAGAATCTTTGGAGGGAATTGAAAACCAAGCAAAGTATCCTCTTTGAATACCATACACTTAGCTTGGATTATTATTATTTTTAGCTGATTATAGTAGAGTTATATTTATCAATAATTGTCGTCTAGGTCATCGCTTTACGCCTTCTTCACCTGTATTGCTTTCACTTTGTTCCATCTCTGGGTTTTTGTATGTACTTTGTAGATGTGTTACTTCATTATCTCCAGCTGTTGAAAAATTGTTATAGTTCTTCATTGCCGTTTTTTCTAGTGTCTTATTTTTGTTAGGAATCATTAAATCTCATCTATACTATTAAAAAGGAAGCATTTTTAATAAAAAGACATAGAGTTAGACATTATTATAGTGAAATGTCACCGTATATCATGTATCTAAACAAATTGATATTAATAGGAGTCAAATAGATTGATAACCAAAAAAATCATATAACCCTTCCAAATTGGGTGCAATTAAGATGGGTTCTAAATCCGTTTCCAAACAGATCACAGTCCAATAATAACAAGGGACAATTGCATTTTGTAGACCTTTATTTGGCCTTCAATGCAATAGTAGACCCCATATTCGATATTTGAGAACATAACCACTAAGGGTACTAAAATTACATTTGACTCCTTTACGACTAAACAAAAAACAGAAGCCGAAATGACAGATGTAGCCCGGAGAAAGTCTGCCATAGATTTCTTTCAAGTCGATTACAAATTGATGTCACCAAGAAGACATAAAAAGATGTCTACTCCTTAATTATAGTTTAAATTTTAATTAAAAAATTATAAAAACCTATTTTAATTTTATAAACCTATTGATCAAATAATAACCACATCGACTTCCTGCATTGATCTAAAATAAATTTACATATAAACCAGTAAAATTAAGGGAGTAAAGGTTGATTAGGCTAAAATTATTTGATTTAGGGTTTGCTTAAGTACACTTCTCTGTAGACTATTGGTGGTCGACTTTGTTATGTCATCAACCATTAATATTATATTATCTTAATTTCACCGTTAATTTAACCAAACCGATAGCTGAACCTCACCGAATGCATACCGATTCCTTGATTTTAACCTAACCGGATAATTTAACCATATATATACTTCTTCTGTAAGTCAACCCTAGTTTTTTTATGTGATCTCTCTCTCTCTCCAAGTTTCTCTCTCAAAAATTCTGATATTATTGCTCTCGAAAATTCAGATTGTATTCTCATCATTTATCGTCTTCGAAACTCAAGGACATCTCAGATAAGTATTCCCATCATTTCTCGTTGGCGATTTGCTTTTGCTTTAGCTAATTTTGTTCGAAAATATATATGTTCTCATCGTTTTTTATTCATTTTGCACACATATATGGGGTTACACAGCTACACTCAGCCATCTTGTAGTTCTTTGCAAGTATGGAGTGAAGGTCCACCCGAAATAAACTTTCTTGGCCTGACAGTTGGAATTCCTGACAAATGTTTATGCGGAAGGGAAACCGTTATGAAATGTTCCACTACAGCCGACAATCCTGGAAGGATTTTCTTTGGATGCAATAACCATGAGGTTGTTAGACTGTGTGGTGGTTTATTTGTTTGGTATAATTATTATTTGAGTATAAATAATATTCTTATGGGTATATTTATTTCTTTTTATAGGATGGAGAGGACCATATTATGAAATGGTGGGATGAGACTATTATGCAAGAACTTCAAGCAATAAGAGGTGGGCTTGCTGACCAAAGGGATTCTATTACAGCCATCCATGAAAATGAAGATATGCTATGCGTTCAGCAGGAGCTAGACAAGGTGAAAGATCAAGTGAAAGAATTACGTATGTCAGTTCGTCGTGTACACGGGGTGGTCGAGAATGTGTTAATCGCCGGTATAATCCTCATAGTTGTATTAATCACTTGGGTTTCGAAGATCTTTCAATTAAGTTCTAAAATCTGTGAAACTTTCTTTATTGTGTCCGTTTGTTTGAATGGCATATTTATGTCTTTAATTTGTGAACTTGCTTAAGTTTCTGTAATATTTGGACGACTTCGTTGACTTCAATAGTTGACTTATTTAGTAGACTTCAACCGTTTACATAAAGACGTAAAACTTAGATTATGAAGTCAATCGTACAATGTGAGTAAGGAAGTCAGGCGATGAAGTCTGCGTGTGAAGTCTACTCGTTAATGATTTACGACGTGATGGTTTGCGTTATTAATTAATTATATGTAACTGTTCATTGTAGCCGCTTCGTCTCATATATATAAACCTAGTCCTAGGCTTACTAATTATTTTAAAACTTCAACCGAAAAAGTAATAAGCAAATCATTTCATTTCTCTAAAAAAAAAATAGTCCATGGTTCATCTTCACGACGGAATTGGAGATTGAAAGTCTTTCAGTACCTGTATCGATCAATCTAAATCATCACATCCACGAAGAATTGGAGACTGAAATCATTCACGGTACCATAATTCTTAGAAATTTTCTATATCACTTCACTTCAAACGTATAAGTGTAGAAGTTTCTATATCACTTCACTTCATACTTATAAGTGTAGAATTCTATGTTCACCCGCAACTTTTGTCCCTATATCATAGAAACTCGTTTATTCGTCGTTAACGATGTATTAATTTGGTTAATTAGATTGATTTGCATTTTAAGGATCGGTTTAGTTTCCCAGGAAGAAGTCTTCCTGATAAGTCTTCAGCATAATCAGTACAAATATTAATTTGATTTTATTGATTTGCAGACGGTTCAGTTTCCCATGGAGAAGTCTGCAAAAGAAGTCAGCAACATAATCATTACAAGGTTTAAATTGATTTGACGTTAGTTGGCGGTAATATATATGTTTAACTTACCGATAAGCGGAAATTGGTTTACCGATAAACGGGATCCGGTTTTAATCGGTTTTTTATAATTTTCTGGTACTGTTTCGAATAACCCGGAATTGGTTTTCTAAAATCGGATTATTATAATTTTTATAATTTTACACAACAAAAACCATGATAACAACTATAGTTATATCTAATTCCGTCTTGCTCATATTCTTGTCAACTTTTCTCCTCTGCTTATCTCTTCCGCCCATCACTAACGTTGATTTTCCCATTATTTTTCGTGTTAAACTTAAATCTCCATCTTTTGGATTGTCTTTTTGCTTACTTCGCTTAACGTTTATATACCAGATCTCGCCCAACTCTGTATTCTTCAATCCCGCCGCTTCATCTTTGCTACAACGTCTTCGCCACTTCATCTTCGCCGCAACGTCTTTGCCGCCGTTTCCTCTTCAATTAAACTAAAGGTTGACTTCTATTTCAATTCGATTGTAGACTTATTGTATTTGTCTTCTTCCATCTCAATCTCTCGTGTTCTAATTCTGGAGGCGAACAATCCAGAATTTCCTCGGAAGTTTTACACGAAGGGTGAGGAGCCGTTTCTGTGTAAAATCATCGGCTATTACAGCAACGATACGAAGTTGTTTGATGAACTGTACAAAGCTCTCGAACCGGATGAATGGGATGAGATTCATGACTCTCGATTGGGTGTCTTCTTACAGTTCAACCGTCTCCAATTCGAATGGGCTTCCAGACTGGTTCACTATATGATCAGCTTTCAGATAGTCTGCAACAAAAAGTAAAAGATATGGAGTCTGGTTGGATCTAACCTATTAAGATTTTCTTTGAATGAGTTTGAAGCCATCACTGGACTTAACTGTGAAGATGTCGAGTCCTTGGAGCAGCCACAGGTTGAACTTACATACGAGATGGAAGAGTTTTGGGAGAAGCTTGGAGTCAGTTTACACAGCGGTCTGAGTGTTGAGCAACTCGTCGCAGCATGTAAGAACACTTACGATTGGGATAGAGTAGATCATATTAGGTTGGGTTATTTAGCCATCTACGCTGGTTTTATAGAAGCTAAGAAACCCTCAACGCCCACCCGTATAAATATGGCTAGGCTAGTCATGGATTTAGATGCATTTCTTGATTATCCTAGGGGAAGAGTTGCTTTCAAGCACCTCATCCAGTCTGTGAAGGAGAAGGACATAAACAAGAGTTACACCATAGACGGATTTTTTGAACCTCTACAGATTTGGGCATACGAATTTATGCCGGATCTTGGCAAGGAATTTGGTGACCCATTGCCTAATAAGCCAACTCCACCGTCGCTTGCTTACCGCGGTTCCCACGGTAGAAAATATGTCAAAGAGGGCATTCTAAAACAGGTACGCATATCAGTTTATCTACTATCTTAGATTTGTCTATTAACAACACTGTTAACCACTATCATGTTAGATTTGAACAACTATACTATTTTATATCAATTGTAGACTCGTTTCAATCACTTCAAAACCATTGGTGGCATGATTAGCCCTGTTTGGGAAGAGGAGGAAGCAGATGACAGAATTGATAACATTTTGAGAGCATTCAATGGGGATTTTGGTCCATGGAAGTGGGAGAGAGGTGTGTGATTTTGGTTCATAGGGGATTTTGGTCAATGGGCATTCAATGGGGATTCTAGAAAACTTCTTCTAAGATTTACTTTGACAGTCTTCAATTTTATTTTAACTTCTTTTTCAAACCCATGTGATTATCCAGCACATGGATGTTGGTTTGAATCTATTGAGACATTGATACACACAACATCCAGAGTGGTTTAAAAACGAGTAGAGTTGTCTTCCTCGACGCAATATTCACTCATTTGTGGACATCGAAGTACTTTGATTTTGTCAAATCTGAGCCAAACTCTAATGGATCTGGAAAACTTTTGCCGGCCGGTGCCTTCAGCTACCACGCAGGGGAGTATCCACGGTATGCTCAGACTAACATACATGGTCTGGAAGTGGACGACTTATACGTGACGTTGAACGTCAAGTCGACGCACTGGGTTGCTTTGTGGATCTCGATTCCAATGAGACACATCATCGTCTGGGACAGCATCCCAAGTGTTACCAATGACAAAGAGCTTGCATCTGCCATTGAGCCTATTGCCGTGATGGTTCATTACGTGTTGTGGGAGTTAGCCAGCCATGACCACAAGCAAATGTACTCGTACGAGAAGTTCACTCATGAGCGGGCTATAAAGGGAGTGCCTCCGAACAGGAAGCCAGGTGATTGTGGTGTTTATACTTTGAAGTATTTAGAATGCCATGCCCAGAGAATTACCTTCCCTTCTGCTTTGTGCGATGCAAACATCACATGGATAAGGGAGAAGCTGGCTTGTGACTTATTTCACGAGATTGAATGTCGTGGACCAAATGAGCAGAACTACACCGAAGACTTTGGGCTCTATGATCCTCGCCCAATCCGGGACTAACTAAGAACTTTGTTTCAATAACTTAAACTCTTTTTTAATTATGTACTTATTTATGACTATATTAGGATGATGTTTTGTTTTTGTCGGGGGATCTTGATATTTTGTGGGTGGGATACTCCTTATTAAAATTTGATGATGGGGGGATTTGATATTTTTTGTGGGATCCTCCTTATTAAACTCTAATGTGTTAGGATGATTGTTCTTGTTGTCTTCTAGTTTTATGTGGGATATTGGTATTTTTTGGCAGTTCTCGTTAGATTCTTCTGACTTCAAACGTTAAGCTTAAAACAGGGTGAAATAGCGTAGAAGACCTAAAAAACAAAAAGGAAGAAAAAAGAAAAAAAAAATACAAGTAGCGTACAGCGAAAGCTTAGTAAACATCTGATTGAAGTTAACTCAGAGACTTCTACTGCAACCTACTTCATACACATCCCAAGAATCATGGCAATGACAACAATGAAACCTATCAAAGACAATACCTCTCATTAGCTGCCATAACATCAGATTCCAACTTCTTCTTAGCTTCCTCATATTTGTTAACCAACTCGGAGTTTTCCAAACCATTAACAACTTGTTTACTCATTGCCCTTATAGATTCTTTAAGTACCTTGATTTCTTCTTTCTGCCGACGAATCTCATCCCTCGCCTCCAATAAGCTCCGCTTTTGCCAACCACGTGATGGTTCTTCGTCTGACCAATTGGAAAACCCATGAATAGTGCATCTGAAGAAATTTCTTCCCGGATTTGCATCTGTCCATGATTTCACAAGTATCGTCGATCTACCGCAGTAGTTGTAGATTGGACCAAGAATTTGTATTTGCAAATTTGACCCCGAAATTTGACTCATCATTCTCTATCTCACGCTAGTTAACGAAGAAGAGAAAAAAATGAAATCCCTTTAGGAGAAAATGACAGGCAAAAAGTGTCTTTAATAATGTCGACTTGAACACGTGGAATAATCCCAAAAATATTACAAAGACAAATTACTGCTAAGGAAATTCTCATAAGAAGACTTCACGAGGAAGTTAACTTCTATTCTCCATCTTCAGCAACCTGAACAAATACTTGTTAGTATAACCGACGATCAGCCACAAAACATTAAAAATAGTCAAGTGAATGTTACTCACACAATGAGGTCGAGTATGTCCAGGCTGCCTGCATTTTGAACAAGCATATGGCTTATGAGCCTTTCGGCTTGCTCCCTTTTTTACGTGACAGTTCTTGCCATGTAAGCCAACAAGACTTCTTTTGCCTACCAGGCCGACACTTCGGTACGGGAGGTATACATCGGATATCTGTCCCAATTGGATCGTGCTCGACATTGGGCATGATATTAGCCGCGTACGACGCATACACAAAATCTTTTCTATAGTAAGGATGATCAGTCATGGTAGACATATGCCAACCACTTGACTTGGTAGCCTTAATTGCATGTGAACAAGGTATTTTCTCAACATCAAACACCCCACATGAACAAGATTTTGCTTCCAAGTCAACCATACAGTCATGTTGCCCTCCCCTAACTTGGAAACGCCAACCATCTATGCGTTCGACCGTCATCATATCTGCGTAATGCTCCCTTACGGCCAATAAGTACTCAACACCCCGACTAAAAGTAGTTGTCAGATTCAGTGCATCCTCTCGTCTTTTCCAATACCACCTACCTAACTTTTTCGTAATAAACTCAATGAGATATGTGATGGGATAACCTTTGGCTTTCTTTAGCATGGATTTGATAGATTCCGCAATGTTACTAGTCTTGATGTTGTATCTATCTCCTGGACAATAAACTCGAGACCATAAAGCCGGATCTGCCTCATTCACCTACGCTGCAAGGGCCGGATTTACGTTGTGTAAGTGAGGCCATGTAGCGGTTGTAATCATCATGCGTATGTGCATATGCTGCCCCTTTCACCAAGTACATCAGTTGCTTCCCATTGAAATTAGAAATTATGTTTTGTTGGAGATGGTAGTAACATATCCCTCGTGTTGCCCATGGCATAACATTGTGACATGCTTTAGCAATAGAAATGAGCCTATCCGAAACCACTACCAATGGATATTCATCCGAGATACACTCACTTAATTTGGTGAAAAACCACTCCCATCAAGCATCATACTCCGAGTCAAGAATTCCAAAAGCCAACGGAAAGATCTGAAAGTTACCATCTTGTGCGCAAGCGACTAGCAATACACCTTCATACTTGCCATTGAGATGGATCCCATCAACCACAATAACGCGCCTCACGTAATAGAAACAACGGATTGAAGCATCGAAAGATATGAAAAGGTACTTAAACCTATGGTCGTCATCAACAACAACGTCAACGACACTTCTAGGGTTTGACTGCTCTATTTTCCTAAGACTTCTAGGCAACTTCGCATATCCGGATTCGGTGCTTCCTCTCATATATTCTTGGGCATATTGTAAAGACCTTTACGAAGTTTTATTATCCAAAGTCATACCGAACATTTTCCTCATTGAATCTTTGATATGTTATGGGAAAACACCATCTACTATTCCTTTCCGGTCTATAAAAAGCCTCCCAATATATTTAGGAGTGCAACGCTTACGGTTGGTGTTGCGATCCACAATATAACATTTATGCACGTTCAGATATTTGGTGACCCAAAAAGTGTTTGGGTCATTCTTCATAGTAGCCACGACCCTCCATGTGCATCCTGACACAGAGCATATTGCCACCAACCGAGACTTTGTGGACTTCTTATTTTTGAAAGAGAATTTTAACATTACTGCATTCAAACGCACCTCAGTTATGACATCATCTTTGCATGGAAAGCATTGACCTACTTTCAGTTGGTCTATCCAAAGATTATTAACTGTCCATGAATACCACCAAAAAAATGTTTCCCTTCTTCAGCATCTACATCTAGGTCATCTCCATCTCCATCGTCATCTTCATCTTCAAATTTCTCGTACTCACTGTAATTGAAATCCATGTCATCAACATCTTTCGGCTTCTCATCTGCATGGTCATCATCATGGAAAGCTTCTGCACATTCTTTGGCACCTGGATCTACATCGTTACCAAATTCATCTGTTGGCTCTCCATCGTCAGCAGAACACAAGTTGTTTATATCATTAACACATTCTTTAACCGGCTGTTCATCCATGCATCGCGTAGAAACGCAAAGGTGAACAACATTCCTACTACTAAAATCTAACAAGTTCTGAACTAATCTATCATTTGTGACATAGACAGGAGGGGTATCTTGGAGCAATTGCTGAAGCATCATCTCTGTTAAGGGATATGATAACTGAACCATCTCGGTTTCCTCGTCAATCAGATAATCTTCTACAGTCATTTCAACAAGCTCAGAGTATGTACAACGTGTCGCAAAAAAAACATTCTCCCACCTTTGCGTCCATCCATGTCAAAATGCCAAGACCCATTTCTCGTCACCCATACTCCGAAAACAACATGTATTTGCGCCATTTACCTGAAAGAGTAAGCAGCAAGTTAAATACTCGTTATATGGTTGACTATCCGTAGAAGTCTTAAATCAATAACCTAATTGCCTAAGAAAACCAAAAACTTGATTTATCCAAAAGTATAATATATTATCATGAAAAAAATATACAGAGGCAAATACATAACCGATATAAAACAAACAAACTAAAAAATCAAAAAAATTCTTTATATATTTTCAATTAAAGACAATTTCAATTATACAGACTTCACAAGTAACTCCAACATATTGACTTCCAAAATAAGTCTAATTTAATGACTTAACTGCCTATGATTACCAAAATCTTGATTTCTCCCTATGTATAATATGTAATCATGTCAAAAACATAGAGAGGCAAGTACATAACATATAACAAATAATACAACAAGAAAGTCTTAAAAATTATTCACCAATTTGCAATAAATTGGTTTCAAATTTTACTGACTTCATGTTGATGTCAAACAAGTAGATATCAAATAGCCTCTACGCAGAGACAAAAACATGAAGTCTATTTTGTGGTCTATTTTTGTAATTACAATTTAACAAAGCAAACTGCAGAAGAAGTCTACTAGGGAAATTGACTTCTTATATGGTCTTCCTTTGTTAATGTTTTGGTCAGTTTTGCAATTAAATTCATAGAACTGAGTTGACTTAAAGGGGAAGTTCAATAGGTTAACTTCGAGGTCAGTCTACTCTGGTTATTTTTGCAATTAATCCTACCATTGACTTTGTAGTAGACTTCTAGTTAACTAGTAGACTTCATCTACCCGTCAACTAGAAAAAGTAGACTTTGTCGTGGTTAGTTTTGCAATTGATCAAGTTTGACTTTCCCAAAGTAGACTGCAAACGAAGTCTCCAGACGCGTTGACTTTGTTTGCAGTCTGCCGTGGTCATATTTGGGGTTGACCAACATTATAATTTATTTAATTAGTAGACTTTTTTTGCAGTCAACTAATTAATTTTAAATCAATAAAATTCCGGTCAATGTTTTTATATTTTGGTCAACCCCAAAAATAGCCAAGATAGAAGTCTACTCTTTATTATCGTAAGAAGACTTCGTGTGGCAGTCGTAACTAAAAAGTCAAGAATTTGGTCAATTGCAAAAATACACCTTAGCAGACTGCAAACGAAGAATCCGACGGAAAGATTATAATGCAGTCTAAACCATATTTTTTTTGTTTTCAAATGAAATTAAGGAGACTGAAATTTTGGTCTACGGGCTCGAAACTCGATAAATTTTAAATTGCAAAATTGACCACATAGTAGACTTTACATGATATTATGACGGTTGGACTAACAAATGAAGTCTAATTTCAATAAAAAATAAATGAAAAGCACGAAATCTACCGGAAAATAATGTTATCGGTGGTTGTTTCGCAATGTGAAGCACCGAGGACGTCGTATTTAGTCACCACGGAAGAAACCCAGCACCGATTTAATCGATCACGACATATAACAAGATGAACGCAATTGCAAATTTTTTTGGATTAAAATGGAGAGGAGATGGAGAAAAATGAAGTTCTCATAGCATTGGGTGTTATTTAAGCTCACAAATTTGGGTTGTTGAAGCATTAAAAGCTTAAATCGGTGCTACTAAATGTCATCGATTATGGTGTGAATTAATTGAAAAATGTAGGCTCTTTTATATTGATTTCAAACTGATTAATAAGAAGAAAATATTTAAATTATTATATGTAATATATATATATATGTATATATATCCGAAAATTATTATTTTAAAACTTATGAAAGTATTTTAATGTTCTTAAATAGCAGAGCTACTAAATTTAAATTTTGTCTAAAATCTATTTTTTTTTAAAGTATTATATTTCATTAAAATAAATAACGATTAATAGTATAAATTAAAATCTATAATAAAATGTCATCGATTATGGTGTGAATTAATTAAAGATAATTGAAGTAATTAGTAATTTTAGTCATGAAACAAATATTCAAACAAAATATGGGCGATATGATGGCAAATTTTGTGTAAACTATCAACGAACAATTAGGAAATTTAAGCAATATATTTGGCAAACAATATCTTAATAATAAATGAAAAATCATAAACATATATTGAACTTTTTCTATACCATTTTCCTATATATATAACGAAATATTTTTCTTTAAGCTTAGGATATCTTTTTTTCGTTTTTCAATTTTAATAGCACATAATTTTTTTTGTTCTTTTTGCTAATTGAAGATCTAATTTGAGTTTTATATTCTTGATTTTAGCGTTCAAATATAGCATGGAATGGTTGTTTCTCCACCTTGTGTGTCACTGTTTCTTCAAGCCAATGGTACTTTGTTCTATTTATTCTTTAAGTTTACTTAGTTTATTGACTTTGTGGATTTTATATTATGTTAAAGTTTGATCTTTATTTTCATGACACACCCTTTGATTGAAAGAACTTAAAAATCGAGTTCTTATTAAATACTAATCAGGATATGGATAAGAGAAGGAAGAGCAGTTGATAGAACATGGATCCTCAAATCGACTCATCGAGCTAGATGGTATTAAGCATGACTACGTCATTCTGGCTTTTTTATTTTGTTTAAAGGTTATTTTTGTGTATTATTAATTTGTTTGTTTTGTTTTTTTAGATGGCAAACTTTGGTTTGATATTTTGGACTTGGGAATCAAACACATTAAAAAATTTAATTGTTTGGTACTTAAATTAGCTGATAATTAGGGTGTGTTTATACAGGGTTTTAGCCATGAAGAATGTTGGATCACATAAGAAACAAGTACGAAACCATTCTAACATGGAGTAGTACAATTAAACACAATTAGACACTTTATCTGTGAGGTGAAGACTATACTACTTGTGATTGATTTTATTATGTTTAGACTTTTATATAGGAAAACATGTAATCGTATTAAGGAGCAAGTGCATCCATCCACACAAATTGTGTAAGATATATATGTGTGATACATAAAAGATAATTTGTTTATTAATATATATTTTATAAAACTATTTGAAATACAGACTCCTGGTATATCAACAATTTCATAGCCAATATTTATGAAAATTATTTTAAGAAACTTCCATTACAAATCAGGTATTTAAATCGATATTATTTCTTATTTCCAAAAGCGACCATCTAGTTTAATATTATTCAATGAAAATCATCATTTATTTTTGATTTAATTTTTTTTAAAAAGAAACTATAATAATTAATTTGGAATATAACAAAACAGAAAAAAGCAAATTAAAAAAAATAATTTTTAGATTATATTGATTTTTTCAATTATGAAAACAATTATTATGTCTGTAATATATAATCTAATGAAAATTTACTTTATCAGATTCATCAGTATCTTAAAAATTCAAATATTATCAGTTTTCAAAAATATTAATTTAAAATATATACTAAGTTGAAATTCTCCAAATATTGGTTCATAAGTGAAAAAATCAATTTTTATCTATTAAAAATAGTTTTAATAGATACATGCCATAACTGTTAAGATTCTAATAAAATTTATATTTTGTTATTAATCATCATCAATTTCAGTTATGTAATTAAGATTTACATCTTTTGGTAAAGTTTGAATCAACGGAAACCTAATTTCGTATACAACTTAATTACAGAATTACTAGAGTGTCAGAACCAGCAATTTTATACAAATCTATATCTTTTAATATTATCGATTTATAATAAAATTGTTAAATAAACTTTTGTTAAACAAGTTATTTTCAAAATTTTAAATATATATCACTAATCTATAAATTATAAATATATAAAATAAAATATAAACATATTAGAAATAATTATTATCTTGCAATATTTGAGCCAAATAAACTATTTTATTCATCAAATATTTTTTAATCTAACTATTATGTAATGGTGTCCTAAATTCTGGGAACATAATTTTGAGAAATATGAATTACTGGATGAAACGGGATGAAAGGAGATAAAACGGGAAAATAACATAAATTTCCAATATTCTATGTAACATATTTTCAATTATCTAACATAAAAATGTTCAAAAAAAGACATTAAACTATGTTCTATAATAGTTAAAATTTTTTAACAATAAATAAATGTAATCCAATATAAATTAACCATATGTCAAAGTATAAGAATAAAGAAGTCAACTAATTTTGTAAGTATTTATATGATATGATATGATATACAAATATATTAATTTAAACAAAAACTTGAAAAATACAAATAAGCTGAATAATCCATACTACAAACATTACCTCTCCAAAATGTAATTAACAATATGTTTACTACTATCCTATAAAAGTACTTTAAAAAAATCCTTTCGACAAACCCACACAAAAAAAGAAATATTTCTATTAACAACAACATAACTATATGTATATGTTACAAGAGATCAAATATTACTTATGAAAACAACACCGTACGTACGTGCGCGTATCTAGTTAGAGGTTTAATATCAGGTTTGTTAGTTTTATACTTCTACGGTTTCATAATATATGATGTTTTAGAGAAGTTATTTTGTTTCATAATATTATAATATTGGATGTCTTCAACTTTCTATGCAACTTTTAGATTAGTTTAATATTTTATATGATTTTATATTATGCAGTCTTGTTTATGATTGGTTGAAATTTTTTTAATCAGCATATTGTTACTTTAAAACATTCTGAAGTGATCTTAGTGCAGTGGCAGGAGGTAAGTCCATTTGTAGAAGGCACCATCACACCCGGGATCGAGTCTCGGCTCCTACGAATGTAGAAATTTGGTTAATGGGCCGGCCAGTTGTGGCTCAATGGTTGACCAAAAAAAAACATTCTATATTTTGATGTCATTCTCAAAGCAAAGGTCAGAGTGTCCATTTTCAAAAATCTGCTATTACTTTTGGAAAAGGTTTGGATTCAGAAAAGAGAACGGTAATTAGCAAAATTTTGAAAATCCAAAAAACTCAAGGTTTTGGCAGATACCTAGGATTACCTGAATTTATTGGTAAGAATAAAACTAATGCTTTTTCCTACCTGCCCCAGAGGATAGACCAAAAAATGGCCAACTGGTGCACTAAGCTTCTATCTCCTGCTGGCAAAGAAGTGCTTCTTAGATCAGTTATTACGGCCATCCCCTCTTATAGTATGTCATGTTTCCTTTTACCCTCAAAAATTATTAATCAAATTACTCTTGCTATGAGACAGTTTTGGTGGTCAAGTACTAAAGAAAAGCATAAGATTTCTTGGGTAGCATGGCGCAAAATCACTGATCCCAAAAAGGTTGGAGGACTTGCGATAAGAGACTTAAAAGATTTCAATATAGCCCTTTTAGCTAAACAAAGCTAGAGGATCCTTCAACAACCTTCTTCACTCATGGCTAGAGTTTTCAAGGCTAAATATTTTCAAAAATCAAGTCTCTTAACCTCCACTTACAAGAAGAACTCAAGCTATGCTTGGAAAAGTATCTCCCAAGGTACAAATCTCATATCTCAAGGAATTAAATATATGGTGGGTAATGGTAAACAAATTCAAGTTTGGTATGATCAGTGGCTTCCATTAGACCCACCCAGACCACCTAGAGGGTTAGAAATTCATTTATATCCACAGTTAAAAGTTAGTGATTTATTATCTCAAGGTTGTTGGAATGAAAGCTTATTGCATAGCATCATTGACTCTGTAGATATTCCTCATATAAAAAAAATTCGGCCATCTATAACAGGAGCAAATGATGTAATCACTTGGATTCATACCAAAGAGGGGCGATAATCAGTGAAGTCTGGCTACCACCTTCAGCGTAAGCTTTTTCAAACCAATTCTTCAAATGATAATAATGTTACCTATTCTACTCAGCCTTTTGTAAAGTTGTGGTCTTCTAAGATGCCTCAGAAAATTAAACATTTTTGGTGGAGATGTCTTCATGATTCCTTACCAACTGCAGAAAATCTGAAGAAGAGAAAGATATTAACAGATGACACATGTCAGAGATGTGGTGAAGAAGTGGAAACCGTTAATCATCTCCTCTTCGAGTGCAGAATAAGTAAAGAGATCTGGAACCTTACAACAAATCCACATCGCACAGGTTCTCATTTTTCTTCAAACTTAATAAGCCGAAACATTGATGTGTTATTGAGCCTAAATAAAACCAATAGAAAGGATGTAAGCTTATTCCCTTTCATTGGTTGGCGTATCTGGAAAATGAGGAATCATCTTCTATTTAATAATAAAAATTGGTCTATAAACAAGGCTCTAATTGATTTTCAGCAATGGAAGGAAAGCTCAAGTTCAAAAGAAGTGATGCAAAATCCTCAAGCTTCAGAACATAGGAGTCAACAAGCTTTGACACATGTGAACCCCATCAACTTTATCACACAGCAAACTAACGACTACTGTTGTTTTGTTGATGGATCATGGGTCTCTCCAAGTGAATGTGCTGGAATTGGATGGGTCTTATATAACAAAAATGTGCGGTTTATACTCTGAGGTATGACATCCATTACTCCTATGAATACACCAATTGAAGTAGAAGTTGAAGCTCTAAGATTGGCGGTTCTTCATGTTAACCAATTAGGTTACAGCAATGTTGAGTTTTGTGGAGATGCAGAGGTTCTATACAAAAAGATAGGCCAGCTCTCCATTAATCATCAGCATCATTATCAAAGTGAGCATTCTCCTATAGCTACTCAAGTGCAGGACATTAAAAACATTGCCAAATCCTATGAAGGGATAGCTTTCGTCAAGATACCTCATAGCTTAAATGTTGTAGCTGATAGTCTAGCTAAAAGTGCTAGAATAGCAAAATCAAAGTTTGTAATATCATGGAACAATGTACCCTAATCTTTGTGAATACAAAGTTATTTTGCCAAAAAAAAAAGCTACAGATTTGTATAGAAATCTGAACAAAACAAGAAAAAGAGAAGCAACAAACGTCAAATGCATGATGGAGGTCTGATTTCCAAAAATAAGAGGATTGATAGAAATGAGCAACATTCAGAGGTTAGTGGCTGTTTTATCTCTGATTTAAAATGTGTTGTTGAAGTTATATTCTGACATTTGTTGAAAAATGTGTACTGGAATATGGAGAAACCAAGAAAGCCGTGGTTGGATTTTTAACGATGATGGAACAAATGAAAAATACCATGGATACAATGGAAAAGAAAGTTGATACGCTTGATGCAAAGATCCATTTAGTAAATGGGACATTTAAAACCCAGATAAGTACACTGGTGGGAGATATCAAACAACTGCAATAGCAAATAGTGCAGGATGAAGCAGAGAAATATGATGAAGCGAATAGTAAAACACCGGTTAGTTATTATATATTTATATTGTCAGCTTCAAAGTTATATTTCCTTCACCGTAAATTTAATGTGTCAGTTTTACAAATTTGCAGTCGTGGATGATAGTGGAGAAGAAGGGAACATCACAAGATGAGTTTATTATTAAACAAGTTGTTAAGAATGTTGCTGCGAGTAAGAAAGAAAAAAAAAACGAAAGTTGTTGTGAAGAAAGAAAAGCATAATGAGAGAAAGCATCAGAAGGCTAAAACACCATGCAGTGGATTAGGAAGTGATCTTGAAGATATAACTGACAAATGTTATAGAGACGTCAATAAAATGGCATCAAGTTCTGAACAAGATACGAATGACACTGCTAGTAGATCAATTGGAAATGCATTGAGTATCTTGCAGCAGAAACTCAAGGATGACATCACACCAGTGCCGAAACGAGTTCCACAGTTAGCTTGTTCTCAGAAGTTACCATACATTGCAAACTCAACTGTCAAACACATCATCCCAGGTGTTGTTACTTCAACACACGACTACGATCCTATGGAGATTTTTGAAGAAAGAAAATTGCGCAGACTGTTGGACTTCATCGATGACGATGAGTATGTTTTGCATTTCTATTTGATAATCAACATGGCTTTTAAATTTTATTTTGATCATGTACTTTTCTTCAAAGGTCACAACCTCTCAGAAGCTTCAATTTGAATGTGCAGTTCTACAAGATGACTATTACTCCTAGGGATCAATGGACTGATGAACATTTTGGATGGTTGTCTGATTCGGTAAGTTCTCACAATTTTGTGGTTTGACTACATACTTGTTTAGGTGTTACTACAGACTTGTTTAGGTGTTATTACATACTTGTTTAGGTGTTTCCACAGATTTGTTTTGGTTTGACTACATATTTTTTTAGTATTACAATAGATCTTTTTTAGTGACTACA
Source organism: Camelina sativa (assembly GCF_000633955.1). Lineage (NCBI taxonomy): Eukaryota > Viridiplantae > Streptophyta > Magnoliopsida > Brassicales > Brassicaceae > Camelina > Camelina sativa. The sequence goes on from NC_025704.1 coordinate 20,317,262, forward strand.
TACTTGTTTAGGTGTTACAACAAATTTGTTTAGATTTTTCTCGCAATTGCTTTGGTTTGACGACATACTTGTTTAGGTGTTATTATAGATTTGTTTTGGTTTGACCACAGACTTGTTTAGGTGTTTCCACAGATTTGTTTTGGTTTGACTACAGACCTGTTTATGTTTTACTACAGATTTGTTTTGGTTTGACTACAGACTTGTTTAGGTGTTACTATAGACTTGTTTAGATGTTTCCACATATTTGTTTGGTTTGACTACAGACTTTTTTTAGTGTTACAACAGATTTTTTTAGGTGTTACTACAAACTTGTTTAGGTGTTACAACATATTTGTTTAGGTTTTTCTCGCAATTGCTTTGGTTTAAGTACAGACTTGTTTAGGTGTTACTACAGATTTGAGTTTGACCATAAACTTGTTTAGGTGTTTCCACATATTTGTTTTGGTTTGACTACAGACTTGTTTACGTGTTACTACAAATTTGTTTTGGTCTTTGTTTGAGTTCTCACAGATTAATGTTTTCTTTGTTTTTCCAGCATATGGATGCAATGACCATGTTTCGCATTAGCTCTATGCATAATTCATCACCTTTCCTACCTAGGGTAGGCTTTCTGGATCAATGGTTTCTTAGCATGTTGCTTACAGATTACAACTTTTACAAGCCAAAGACGTTCTTGTTTAATGAATCGTATATGAAGCATTATAATGGGGAGGATCCTACTGGCTCGGCAACAAAGAAGAGATGGGCATAGATATAAGCTAACTTGTACGCATGTCTCAATGTTAAGAATAACCATTGGGTTTCTCTAGACATTAACTTCCCGAAGAGGAAGATCTACGTATATGACAGCATCCCTTCATATGCCGAAGACAAAGATATCATTAAGGCTTGTGAAGATTTGGGGAAAATGCCGCCTGCGTTGTTGAATGTCATGTTACTTCATAATCCAGGTCTCAAGAAGAGCAATGCTCAATACGAAATTTACAGTTTCATAAACAATGTTCCTATAAATGAGGATCCATGAGATTGTGCTGTATACACTCTAAAGTACATTGAGTGTCTTGCCTTAGGATGGAAAGTTGATGGCCTTAATGATAGTAACATCCAGGTCTTGCAGGAGAGGCTAGCAGCTGAGCTTTTTGATGATGTTCCAAAATCAAGACCTGCAATGTTTAACCCATTGTCTCGTCATGTAGAGATAGAGGTCCCATACCTCAAAGATCAATCCTTATAATGCAGACTTATTTTTCTAGGATTTCTTTAGACTGCAGGCTTATTTTTCTAGGATTTGTTTACACTGCAGACTTATTTTTCTCGGATTTGTTTAGACTGCAGACTTGTTTTCCACGGATTTGTTTAGACTGCAGACTTATTTTTCACGGAGTTGTTTAGACTGCAGACTTTTTCCTCGGATTTGTATAAACTGCAGACTTATTTTGCTTAGATTTTTTACACTGCAGACTTATTTTGCTTGGATTTGCTTACACTGCAGACTTATTTTAGTACAACCATACAAAATACAACATACTACATATGTATAGTACAACAATACAAAATGCAACATAAGGTCACAAACCACGGGTAAGCGAAGTTGGAAATTTCATGGCATCAGTCCTTCTTTCTGAAAACCATCTTGTCATCATGGCTCTCACAACTTCCAACAGTTGGACGATAGGCAAACTCCTAACTTTAAATAGAACATTATTCATGGATTCAGCAATGTTGCTTGTAAGAAGATTATATCTATCTCCAGGAAAATGCACACGTGTTCACAGGCGTGCATCAACTCTTTGGAGATAACTATGACGTTGAGGATGTAACTGTTGGATCTGATCAAATATGACTTGAAAATCAACAAGTCTATAAGCATTTGCTGTCTTCTTCACTAAACCAAACGCCTCTCGACCTCTAAAACGGACCAATATATTCTTATACAAATAATATGTGCATATCCCACGACTAGACTTCGGATATACCATCGACATAATCTTTGCAATTGATTGGTGCCTATCAGAAATAATTGCAATGATTTCATCACCAGGAATCACACAACTGAGTTGTTTGAAAAACCATTCCCACGATTCATCATTTTCAGTATCAACCACTACAAAAGCAATATGAAAATTACCATCTTGAGTTGTGGCAGTAAGTGTCCCTTTGTATTTTCCTTGCAAAAATGTACCATCAACAACCACCACTTTCCGCATGTATAGAAATCCATTGATGCTTGCATTAAATGCTAGAAACAAATACTTGAATCTCTGAGCGTCATCAACTTCAAGTGATGTATATGTTCCAATATTTGCTCTCTTTATCATGTATAAGTATGCAAGAAGTAATTCATATCCACTTTCAGGAGTGCCTCTGAGTAGAATTCTAGCATGTCTTACTGTCCTATAGGCCTTCCAATATTCAATCTACAACACAACAACATAAAAGAGTCTGCATTAATACTCATATATAGCAAACAAATCTGCGATGAAAACTTAGATATAGCAAAAAAATGCGATGAATACTCATAGATAACCAACAAATCTGCGATGGATACTCAGATATAGCAAACAAATATGCGATTAATACTCAGATATAGCAAACAAATCTGCGAGGAATACTTATACATAACAAATAAATCTGTGGTTACAGACATAACCTTAATTTGAAATCGTTTCCTCAAAGCCTCAGCAACATGCATTGGTAATACGGTTGGTCCAACTCCTCCAACAAAATCCTTGTATAACACTCCAAGTATCTCATGAGTTTCTTGTCGGGATCTCGTAGAACAATCTGTAACTGAACATGTATGTCCACTTACATACTTTCAGACATGAAATTTTGGATAATCTCCAATTGGTGTAGCTCTTACTTTCTAAGTACATCCTTACATCCAACACTTGACAATTAATAGGATTAGACTTGATTTGTATACATTGAAATCAAATTTCCGTACCACAAAAAGAATCTTCAATCTTGTCTCAAGATGCTCTTTTGTCTCATAACATTGACCCACCGCTACATCCACAGAAGCCATTTCTAACTTTGAATATTCATCGATTTGAGTTCCTTCACTTACAAATGTTGATGAACCTCTCATAACAGGAGCTTTTTCATTTATTTGAGTTCCTTCACTTACAAATGTTGATGAGCCTATCATTATAGGAGCTTTTTCTTACAAATGTGTTGCAAAAAATTTCGTCACCAGAATCTGTTCCATCAGAATCATCACAATAATCGATTCTGGATCCATCGTCGTCTTCATCGTCATCTTCATCTGACTTCTTCAAATCTTCTTCATCCCTTTCAGCTTTTCTACTGCAACCAACAAAATCGCCCTAAAATTTCTGTTTGAAATGAGTTGATGCTTTGTCTTTCACTTCCACAAAAAGTCGAACCAGATCTGATTTCGATTGCTCCAAAAAACTTTGAAATTGTCTACAATTCACAATATACACTGGAGGCAGTGTATCTTGAGGTAATTTCTGCATAATCTTCTTAGGAAACATGTAGCTCAATTCAACATCAGAACATCTCCTATCCAAAGCATAATCTTCATAGACAATTTCAATGAAATCTTCATAAAGCATGTTAGCATCAGCTGATAACATTCGAGATCCTCTCTTGCTGTCAACAGCAAACAACCATCTTCCTCTGTCAAACATCCATTTTCCACATACAAGAATAATCTTCTTCATCTTCAAAGAGTAGATGATTAAGAAGATGAATTCGAAGAGAAGTTTGAAGAGTTGATCATTAGAATGATTAGAAGATGAATTGAAAGAGAAATCAGGAGTTGAGTAAAAGAAGATAGAGAAGAAGCGAGAAAGAGAGGAGGTAGAAATCGACTAATTTCAATGAAAATGAGGAAAGGGTCAAAACCTAAATTAGACTGCTCAGATTCGTTAATCTTGATATTGGGCAATAAATCTGTGACATAACCATAAATAAATCTGTATTAACAAATCTGCCACCACTATTTTCTGAATATAAATCTGTAACAAAAAATCTGTAAACAAAAGATTTGAACAAGTCTGTAAGATTAAGTCTGCCACCACTAAAAAGTTAGTTTAGTCAGGAAGAAGTCGGCAATCACTTATACCAAACAAATCAGCAGTCAATAAAAACAAGTCTGTGACCAAAATAAGTCTTGTGTAATGTAACATCCGTGAACCGGAATCCCGGTTTGGGAGTTGCATCGGTCGATGCAGATGGTGCATCGGTCGATGCATGTTCAATTCTGTGCGTTTTGACTTAAGTCAAACGCTGCATTTTGGGTTAAGGAAAACCCTTAGATGCGAGTTTTTGTCTCATTCGTGGTTGTGTGGCCGTTTTTGAGTAAAGAGAAAGAGAGAAAAGTTGTTCCTGAGTGTTCTTTAGAATTCTGGGAGATTGGAGGCGTTCCTGTAGAGATCTGTAGCTGGGATCGTTGTAGGAGCTTCCTAGAGGCTTGTTCTTGTTTTTTTAAGGTTCAGATTCTTCTATGGCAAAGGTAAGTGCATGACCATGGCTTATCTAAGCTAGAGATCTCTCTGATTTGCTTGTTATGTATTGGCTGGTTAGATTGTTATTTGGGACGTTGGGAAGCTTTCTTGTGGCTTGGGATCGAGT
>NC_025704.1:20323252-20326981 GCF_000633955.1 Camelina sativa
TGGTCGTGGTCGTGGACGCGGACGTGGTCGTGGACGTGGACGTGGTCGTGGTAGGGGCAGAGTCCCAGTGGTTAGTGAGACCGAGGACCAGAGTGTGACAGCTGAGGGTGTTGGCGAGTCGCAGGGTGTTCCGAGGGATTCTGTGAGTGTGGCAGGAGGGGGCGGTGTTGATGCTCCATTGGCCGGTGATGCTCGGGTTCCGGGTGTGGGAGTCCGAACGGGTGGAGTACCTGGTACTAACTTTGCGGCTATGCTAGCACAGGTGTTAGAGCGGTTACCACCAGTGGTACCGGCTCAGGCTCAGGTAGTGCTACCAGTGGTGGCGGAGGAGCGGCAGCCAGTGGTTGCGGATGTGGGAACACATAGACATTATTTGTCTATGCTCAAGGAGATGAAGGATGGGTTCACTGAGAGGTTTTCGGGTGGTACAGATCCTACTGTTGCGGATGCGTGGAGGATGAGTGTGGAATGTAACTTCCATATTCTGAGATGTCCTGAGGAGTTTTGGGTGGACATAGGGGTCTACTATTTGAGTGGTGATGCTGAGTTGTGGTGGAGATCAGTGGCTGCTAGGAGAGTGCAGCGGGAGATGACTTGGGCTGACTTCGTCTTGGAGTTCAACCGCAAGTATTTTCCTAAAGAGGCATTGGATCGGTTGGAGGTGCAGTTCCTTCAGTTGGTTCAGGGGACACGATCAGTGCGGGAGCTGGACTTGGATTTCAGTCGACTTCTTCGTTATGGGGGTCGGGCTTTGGAGTCTGAGGAGGCTCAGATCAGGAGGTTTTTGAGGGCTCTACGTGATGAGTTGAGAGTTCACTGTAGAGGGCGGAGTTATGCTACGCGTGCAGAGCTGGTTGAGACTGCAGCAGAGATTGAGGAGGATATCCGGGCACAGTCAGTGGCGGTAGCTCCAGCAGTTCAGCCTAGTAAGGCTCAGCAGCAGGGTGGTTCTAGCAGGGGCGGTAGGCATGCTCAGGGAACCAAGAGGAAGTGGGAGGCTACGCAGAAACCGAGTGGTGCGGGTTGCTTCGGTTGTGGGAGCAAGGATCATCAGGGTTGCTAGTTGTCCCAAGAGGAGTGTACCGACGACAGGACCTCGGGTATGTTATCATTGTAGGGAGACAGGGCACATCAGGGCTTTTTGTCCTAAGTTGCAGCCGTCAGCAGTGGCAGCGTTGCAGCAGGTGCAGCCTGGAGGTCAGCAGGTGGCACGGATTGAGCAGACGCCACGTGCTTACACGACAGTAGAGACTGGTGGAACCAGTGCACGGATTGTGAATTTAGTACGGTCAGATTTTATGTTTTCCTGTGATAAAGTGTTAGGTTCTCAACACATGAGGTTTGTGTAGGGACCTTATTGGTGGGCGGGTTTAAGTCCCATGTTATGTCTGATTCTGGAGCTTCTCATAGCTTCATTACTCCGGAGTGTGCAGAGTGTGCGGGGATCAGCGGGGATCCTGGAGAGCGTGCAGGAGTTGTCAGGGTTGTGGGAGGTGAGTTCCTGAGAGTGATTGGACGGGCTAGAGGAATTGATATTCAGATCGCAGGAGAGTCGTGGCCAGCGGATTTGCTTATCAGTCCAGTGGAGCTATATGATGTTATTCTCGGGATGGATTGCTATCGGGATAGAGTGGAGTTTGAGCGTTCAGGAGGGAAGTTGGTTTTTCAGGGTATTAGACCGACTTCGAGGAGTCTCGTGATCTTAGCCATTCAGGCTGGGAAGATGATCGAGAAGGGCCGTGAGGCTTATCTGGTTACTATATCTATGCCAGAGTCAGTGGGGAAGTCTACGGTTAGCGGTATTCCAGTAGTGGAAGAGTTTGAGGATGTGTTTCAGTCTTTGCAGGGATTACCACCATCTCGGTCGGATCCTTTTACCATTGAACTGGAACCGGGGACGACACCGTTATCCAAGGCTCCTTACAGAATGGCTCCAGCAGAGATGGCAGAGCTGAAGAAGCAGCTAGAGGATTTGTTGAGTAAGGGATTCATCCGTCCTAGTGTATCACCGTGGGGAGCGCCGGTGTTGTTTGTGAAGAAGAAGGATGGGAGTTTCAGGTTGTGTATTGATTATCGGGGTTTGAACCGGGTCACTGTGAAGAACAAGTATCCTCTTCCTAGGATCGATGAGTTGTTGGATCAGTTGAGGGGTGCTACTTGGTTCTCCAAGGTAGATCTGGCGTCGGGTTATCATCAGATACCGATAGATGAGGCAGATGTGAGGAAGACTGCTTTCAGGACGAGATATGGGCACTATGAGTTTGTGGTGATGCCCTTCGGATTGACTAACGCGCCAGCAGCGTTTATGAGATTGATGAACAGTGTGTTTCAGGAGTTTCTGGATGTATCTGTCATCATTTTCATCGACGATATCCTGGTCTATTCTAAGAGTCCTGAGGAGCATGCAGTGCATTTGAGGGCAGTTATGGAGAAGCTGCGGGAGCAGAAGTTGTTTGCCAAGTTGAGCAAGTGTAGTTTTTGGCAGCGTGAGATGGGCTTTCTGGGTCACATTGTTTCTGCAGAGGGGGTTTCTGTAGATCCAGAGAAGATTCAGGCTATCAGAGATTGGCCTAGACCGCAGAATGCCACAGAGATCAGGAGTTTCCTTGGATTGGCAGGGTACTACAGGAGATTTGTGCAGGGGTTTGCAAGCAGAGCACGTCCTATGACTAAGTTGACAGGGAAGGATGTTCCTTTTGTCTGGTCAGAAGAGTGTGAGGAAGGCTTTGCAAGCCTGAAGGAGATGTTGACTACTGCGCCAGTGTTGGCTTTGCCTGAGCAGGGAGAACCCTATGTGGTTTATACAGATGCATCTAGAGTTGGTTTGGGTTGTGTTCTGATGCAGCATGGGAAGGTGATTGCCTATGCTTCGCGGCAGTTGCGGGTGCATGAAGGCAACTATCCTACTCATGATTTGGAGATGGGTGCTGTAGTTTTTGCCCTGAAGATTTGGAGATCTTATCTTTATGGTGCAAAAGTACAGGTGTTCACAGATCATAAGAGCCTCAAGTATATATTCACTCAGCCTGAGTTGAATTTGAGACAGAGGCGGTTGATGAAGCTTGTGGCGGATTATGATTTGGAGATAGCCTATCATCCTGGTAAGGCTAACACGGTTGCAGATGCTCTGAGTCGGAAGAGGGTGGCTTTGGCTCAGGAGCAGGAGATGGAGTCTCTGATTGGGGAGATCAGTGCTTTGAGCTTATGTGCTGTTTCACAGGAACCGTTGGGCTTGGAAGCAGTAGATAGAGCAGATCTTCTAAGTAGGGTGCGGTTGGGTCAGGAGAAGGAATTGGGGCTGGTGAATGCCTCTAAGGATGTGGATTCAGAGTATCAGGTCTCAGATAATAGTACTATCTTGGTGCACGGTCGGGTTTGTGTGCCCAAGGATGAGGAGTTGAGGCAGGAGATTCTGAAAGAGGCTCATGCGAGCAAGTTGTCCATTCATCCAGGAGCGACTAAGATGTACCGTGACCTCAAGAGGTACTATCATTGGGTCGGGATGAAGAAGGACGTGGCTAGTTGGGTTTCGAGGTGTGATGTGTGCCAGCTAGTGAAGGCCGAGCATCAGGTTCCTGGCGGTTTACTGAAAAGTTTACCCATTCCTGAGTGGAAGTGGGATATGATCACCATGGATTTTGTGGTAGGATTGCTAGTGTCACGGACCTTTGATGCTATTTGGGTCATTGTGGACCGGTTGACTAAGTCAGCACATTTTCTGGCCATTAA
>NC_025704.1:20329077-20329781 GCF_000633955.1 Camelina sativa
TGTGGGACTGTGATGGTGTTGAGGAGCAGACTTGGGAGCCTGAGGCAAAGATGAAGGCAAGGTTCAAGAAGTGGTATGAGAAGCAAGCTGCGACTTGAGCTTGTTTAGCCTGGTCCCAACTGTAATCCGTGGCTGGAGTGGGAATGGAGTATTCCAGCCCATCTCTCTTGTTACTCGGTCGCTTGGGGTGGTTGGTTGTGCGACTCAGTAACAAGATGAGGTGGTGTTCGGGGTACAAAGTTTCCGTGAGGCGGGGTTTTGGAGGAAAGTTTCCTGAAATAGAAGTTTCCAAAAGTGGAAAGTTTCCAAAAATGGAAAGTGCTAAATATTGAAACTTTTACGGGAGTTGGAATTTGTCCATTTTAGCGGTAGAGAGCCTTGGAGGGGCTTGTGTGTGGTCTTAGTAGCGGACTTTTGAGTCAGTGTGCCGTGTGTGGCAGTCTTTTTAGACATTGTGTTGTCTTTGTGACGGGCTTTTTAGCCAGAGTGTCTTTGTGACGGTCCTCTTTAGGACATTTGTTTGGCCTTGGTGGCGGTCCTCTTTAGAACATTTGTTTGGCCTTTGTGGCGGGCTGTTTAGCCAGAGTGTCTTTGTGNTTTGTGGCGACCTTTGTGGCATGTATATGATACTTGTCTGGTCATGTGGTATTCCAGTGAGGGGATATGTGGTTGGTAGGATATTGAGATGTTTTACGCGAGCCACG
>NC_025704.1:20330269-20335344 GCF_000633955.1 Camelina sativa
CTTGGAGACGGTTGCACGAGAGTCCTTGGCTGATGGTTGTTCGAGATTCGAGGACGAATCTAGTTTGGTGGGGGAGAATTGTAACATCTGTGAACCGGAATCCCGGTTTGGGAGTTGTATCGGTCGATGCAGATGGTGCATCGGTCGATGCATGTTCAATTATGTGCGTTTTGACTTAAGTCAAACGATGCGTTTTGGGTTAAGGAAAACCCTTAGATGCGAGCTTTTGTCTCATTCGTGGTTGTGTGGCCGTTTTTGAGAAAAGAGAAAGAAAGAAAAGTTGTTCCTGAGTGTTCTTGAGAATTATGGGAGATTGGAGGCGTTCCTGTAGAGATCTGTAGCTGGGATCGTTGTACGAGCTTCCTAGAGGCTTGTTCTCGTTTGTTTAAGGTTCAGATTCTTCTGTGACAAAGGTAAGTGCATGACCATGGCTTATCTAAGCTAGAGATCTCTCTGATTTGCTTGTTATGTGTTGTTAGGCTGGTTAGATTGTTATTTGGGACGTTGGGAAGCTTTCTTGTGGCTTGGGATCGAGTTTCGTGGTTGCAGGAACAAAGATCCGGCGAGAAGCTTTGGAGGAAAACGATGCTCGGCATTGCATCGGTCGATGCACTTTGTGCGTCGATCGATGCAGATGCGAGGACGGTGCGTAAACTCTAGTGTTTTCGTGTTATGTCAAGCATGCGTCGGTCGATGCGTATCTTGCATCGGTCGATGCATATCTTGCATCGGTCGATGCAAGTTAACCTTGCATCGGTCGACGCAGATCTTGCGTCGGTCGACGCAACCTCCACCTAGTGTCGGTCGATGCATGTTAGTATCGGTCGATGCAGAGTCCTGGTTTGTTATTGTTGATTGTTGAATGTTGTTTGATGGTTAGAGATGTCTCTATTGCTTGTGTGTATAGCCCAGTAGATGGGAGGATTGCCTTACTGAGTGTTTATAAAATACTCATGCATTGCAATATGTGTTTGTTGTGCAGGTAAAGGCAAAGTGTGATCGTGGAATCAAGCCAATGAAGAGGAGGATGTTCTAGGGACTCGGTTTTATGTTGTCTGGCATTGCTAGGTTGCTAGAGTTGGGTCATTAGAACATTGCTAGGTTGCTGATTCTATGTTTCCTGTTGTTTTGGATATTGATTATGTTGGAATATGGTTATATTTTATTATTGGATTATTATTAAATATTGGTTGGTTATTTCCATTGTTGAATGTGTTTGTGGTTAGGTGGCTAGTGGGTATGGGACCACTAGTTGTAGTTTATTATATTATATTATATTATATTTATTATTTATTATTATTTTTTATAAAAAAAAAGGTCGGTCGTTTCATGTAACATTGAATAAAATTGTGATCATTACAAGTCAATCTAGCAATTATCTTTCCTCGATACATCTCTGCAACCACTTGCAGACTTATTATAAGTTTGTAGTTACTGTAAATATATCCATAGCTACTTTACATAAAAAGTATGTACATTAAGTCTGTGGTTAGAAAATAAATCTGTAAGCCATAACAAGTTTGCAAAAACAAATCTGTCGGACAAAGAAGGTGTCGTCATAAAATTCTATAAGATATGTCTATGGTAGACAAAAAGTCTGCGACAGCCTATAAATCTGCGACAACGTAATAACAAATCTGTGGCGAAAACAAATCTATCGCAGAGTTGTTAAAAAAACTGTGGCATAATTAAATCTGTAGAACAAATCTGCAAAAAAACAAATCTACGATAACTTTGCCGTAAAATCTGTCACAGATTTTTCTTACAGATTTATTTGAAATTCGGGTTTTTCCATAAATAACAACAACTTATTACGAGGTTTTCCGTACTAACTTTTTTACAACAAAGCTTATAAAAGATATTATTGAGATTAAAAAAACGAAAAACATTCTAGTTATTTTTAAAAAATATAGATTACTCTAATTATTAATTTCAATATATAAGTCATTCTAGTTATTTTCCCTTTATTTTATTTAGGAATGTCTTGTATATGCAATGATAAATTAATATTTTATCTTATAAAGAAGTAGTTACTTTTTGATCCACGGTCGGCTCTGGTTGAACCAATGACCTAGTGACGCGAAGCCGAAGGTATTCCGGTTGGGGTCGAGTTCAGAAACATTGGCCAAAACCAAAACTAATATAGTTTTAGTGTCTAAGTAAATATGGGAGGGGGGTATTCAACTTGTTTATTTTAGGATTTGATAGGATTTTAATATTTTAGAATTTTGAAAGATTTTAGGAGATTTGATTGTGTTTTAGAGTTTTTCTATTAGAGAAAAAGGAAAATAAAAAGTGATTCTATGAAATTCTATGAGATTCTATGAGATTTTATTAGTAAATTTTGGATGATTTTAAAATATTTTATAACCAAAAAAAAATTCTACAATCGCTTATATGTGTTTGTGAAGGTGCAGGAGAAGAATGACATAACTTCAAAGAGAGGTTCCAGGTTAATTTGGGCTACGAATGAATTGATGAACTTACCACTACCAGGTTCCTATTAACCCAACCCAACGCTGAGTTTACTATGAGATCGGAGAAAAAAAAAGTTACAGAAGCGTAGATGGAAGATAAAAAATCAAACAAATTTATCAAAAAAAATTGAACAAAGCTATTAAACAAAGTTTGTGAATATAGTAGTGTTGATGGTGTTTGTGAAGAAATTACACATTACTATATTCCCAGCTAGAGATCATTATCAATTTCAATTTTGGATTAAACAAAAGATTCAAAGATTCAAAGATTCGACTATAAGAAAACTTATAGTCGGAGCTTGTCAGGGAGGCTTTGAACAAATGAGAATTCACTGCTCTCCCGATACCGGTGAAGGAAGAGAAACCTGAAGAGAAGAAACCAGAGGAGGAAACTAAAACAGAGGAGAAAACAAAGGAAAAGAATGAAGAGACCTCGACTGAGGTTAAGGTTGAAGAAGAGAAACATGCGGTTCCAGCGGCAGAGGAGAAACCATCATCAGAGGCGGCAGCACCGACAAAGACCAAAACTGAAGAAAAAGCAGCAACCGAGACAACCGAGAAAACCGCTGGTGCTGACGAAGATGGAACAAAGACCGTTGAAGCAATCGAAGAATCGATCGTCTCTGTTTCACCACCTGAATCAGCCGCCGCACCGGTCGTGGAAGAGACAGTAGCCGTCACCGAGGCTGAGCCAGTTGAGCCAGAAGAAGTCTCGTTCTTCGGAGTAAACAAAGCTATAAAAAAATTTGCGACCCAAATTATATTGAACTAGTTTATCTCGGTGATTAGAGTTGTCGGATCGATCAAGGAGTTTATCTCTGTTCTGTTGTATTGACAGTTTTTTATATGAAATCCTACGAAATTCTAGGTATGATTTGTTACTCATATTTTTCAACTAAAAAAACAAACAAAAGTCTTGTAGAATCATTCAAAGTAGCTTTTTAAAAAAAGTTGTGATATTTTGAATAATAATAGATTTTAAGTAAGTTTTGTAAATCATATATTGAATAACAATAGATTATAAATGATTTTAAATGATTTTACATAGATTCTAAACTGAATAACATAGGATTTTAGAAGATTTTTAAAAATCATCAATTGAATAACAAGTTATTTTAAGAATCCTATCAAATCCTAAAATAAACAAGTTGAATACCCCTCTTAGTCACATGACCCAATAACAATAGATCTTGATATGTGATGACCCGATTAATGTTGGTTGGATTAATGTATGGTATCCTGTATTTGTGAAGCCTTTTACTATATATATATTTATTCTTTTTTGGACAAAAATTAGATATATTTTCTTAAGGAGAGAGTAAGGCCGGGCACAACTATGAGGCTGTTCTAAGGCATTTTTAAAAAGAAAATATTGTAAAAGTGGACTTAGAACATTTTTTTTTTCTTCAATTAGAACTGATTTAACCTCAGTTCTTAAAGGATGTGGGTTAAGCTGATTGGTTGAGATTTTTTGCAAAGAAAGAAAATTTTTTACTTCTCCTTCTCTTCGAAATCGTTTTCTTCTTTCTCTCCAAAACGGTGAAAGCTTCGTGGTCACCATCTTTGCCGACTAAAAGCTACAAGGTGAGAAAGAAGTCCATTTCTGTCACCAGAGAGGGAAGAAATTAAATGGCGGCAATGTTAATCGGAAGAGATTTTAAATCGGTTAGAAACTCTTCTAATCTGGCCGTTCGTACTCGATTCTTGTGTACGACATCCGCCGCTTGTCAACCCGATTCCGATACTCAGCCATCAGAATCTTCTTCGTCTTCGTCGTTCACGTTCGAGAAAGAAAATGAGAAACCCGTCTTAGTGAAAGCTCCCAACACTCGCCGGAACAATGACTCGGATTCAGTGACGATGCCGACGTCTTTTATGACCGGTTCGATCGTTGGGAAGAGGTTTTACAAGAAAGTGACGACGAGGGAAGCTGATTATGGGAATGGATGGACTGTGATGCTCGATTACAGAACCCTTAAAACCCCTTACAAAAGACCTCTCAAGCTTCGTTCTTTGGCTCTCGCTAAGGCCATTGCAGCTGAATGGGAGTATCAGGTTCGTTCTTTGTCGAGATGGCCTTAGCTAAAGCTGCTGATGCGATTGAATTGCTTTCATTTTTTTTTTTCGGAGGTTTTGTAATGGTGCAATTGAATTGGATTGATTTGTGTAGATGTAATGGGAACTGCTGAATGGAGAGCCATGAAGAGTCCATCTTACTACAAGCGTGGTGATTATGTTCCTGGACTCAAGGTCAGCTTTTGAATCTTCTTATTTGTTTTAAGGATTGATGTGAGAGTTTTAAGATGAGGGAGGAGAAGTTTGGTTGGCTTATATTATCTTTGAGCAAATGGATTAGTTTCATTTCCTGAATCACATGAAGTTCCTAGTTTTCCATATAGAAAACAGGTAGTATGTTAGCAACTTGGTACTACAGAGCTCTTTCATTCGCTAGCCTTTCACTTTAGAGATGTAATGAAAATCATTAGTCGATAATGATGTCATGGTCCTCTATTGTTAACAGATTCATGGTGCATTATTACTGTAATCTTTCGTTTGATGTTTCTTCCCTTCTTTGCTTTCATGACTGTAATCTTAAAT
>NC_025704.1:20335531-20335950 GCF_000633955.1 Camelina sativa
CTAGTTTTCCATATAGAAAACAGGTAGTATGTTAGCAACTTGGTACTACAGAGCTCTTTCATTCGCTACCCTTTCACTTTAGAGATGTAATGAAAATCATTAGTCGATAATGATGTCATGGTCCTCTATTGTTAATAGATTCATGGTGTATTATTACTATAATCTTTCGTTTGATGTTTCTTCCCTTCTTTGCTTTCATGACTGTAATCTTAAATGATGCGTTCCTTCTTTCTTGTAGAACGAAACTTTCAATGGACATTACAAGAAAGCCCGAAGGTTTTGGTTTTAAAACTGCAGGGATTTGATTTTTAAAACTACAGGTTCTGTTTTTGTTCCAACAGGTTTTGGTTTTGAAAACTGCAGTTAATACTTTCTGGTTTTGGTTTTTAAAACTGCAGGTTCTGTTTTTTTCTTCTTGC
>NC_025704.1:20336681-20378488 GCF_000633955.1 Camelina sativa
CCATCTTACTACAAGCGTGGTGATTATGTTCCTGGACTCAAGGTCAGCTTTTGAATCTTCTTATTTGTTTTAAGGATTGATGTGAGAGTTTTAAGATGAGGGAGGAGAAGTTTGGTTGGCTTATATTATCTTTGAGCAAATGGATTAGTTTCATTTCCTGAATCACATGAAGTTCCTAGTTTTCCATATAGAAAACAGGTAGTATGTTAGCAACTTGGTACTACAGAGCTCTTTCATTCGCTAGCCTTTCACTTTAGAGATGTAATGAAAATCATTAGTCGATAATGATGTCATGGTCCTCTATTGTTAACAGATTCATGGTGCATTATTACTGTAATCTTTCGTTTGATGTTTCTTCCCTTCTTTGCTTTCATGACTGTAATCTTAAATGATGCGTTCCTTCTTTCTTGTAGAACGAAACTTTCAATGGACATTACAAGAAAGCCCGAAGGTTTTGGTTTTAAAACTGCAGGGATTTGATTTTTAAAACTCCAGGTTCTGTTTTTGTTCCAACAGGTTTTGGTTTTGAAAACTGCAGTTAATACTTTCTGGTTTTGGTTTTTAAAATTGCAGGTTCTGTTTTTTTCTTCTTGCAGGTTTTGGTTTTGGAAACTGCAGTTTCTGTTTTGAATACTTTCAGGTTTTGGATTCACTGGTGTTTCAGGCTGCCTCTAGTTGATGAGTTTCCTTATGCTTGTTTGATTACACTTATTGAGTTGTGTCTTTTGCAGAAATTCAGGTAGAGAGTATTGATCCTCTATTTGAGTGGGTAGAATCAAAGTTTGAGGTCAAACCGAAAGTGTATTCTAGTATCTTCGGGGGTAAACAAGAAGAAAAGCTAGTGAAAGCAGTAGAAGATCTGCTCAAGAAGACAAATGATGGTGAACTTGCAAGCATTGATGCACTCCAAGCATCAGCTCACTTGATAGTAATCGCCCTCGGCATTTTTTGTAGGAAATTGCAGATCGATGATACAATCAAATTGATTCCACTTGAAGAAGATTTGCATGTTTCCTTTTGTCATTCACCAACTAACATCTATTGCTTTGACATTATTTGTATTTCCAATTTTAGTAAAAGTTTTATAAGTTTAAAATTTAAATATTTTTTATAAGTTTTTATAATTATAATATATTTAAGAATATTATATTATTAAATCTTATAATCTTAAAATATTCTCTCAATACCTAACTTTTTAACAAAAGATTTAACTATTGATCTTATATTATTTTCATAATATATTTAGTATAAGAATACCAAAAATAGTTGACAAAAGATGCCCTAATAGAGAACTTTTTTCTCCGTTAGGAGTCCCCTCAGAATTTGACCGGATTCGTTCATTGTGTTAACAAAGATCTCGACTTTGTAAAATCATAGATCCCTATCATCTTAATTGTTATCTCGTCTTTGTTGATGCGATTAGATCATCTGAAACAAGATTGAGTATGGTGGATGCGATTGTTCCCGGAGACATGGTTTGTTTGGATGCAGATTTATTGCAACTTCAAGAGATGTCTTCGTTTGTACTAACTTCGAAACCTAGATTCACTCAGAAGCTCTTTGACCAGTGGCTTTCTCTTCCTGAAGCTCATCGACAGGTATCTGAGCTCTGTTTCTGCTTTGTTTGGCTTTACAATTGCTCAAGGTTGGTGTAAAGTTCAAATCTTTTGATAGTCAATTATGCAGTAGTGAAAGTTACAATGATATGCTTATGTTCTGCTTGATAGTGTTAGTTATGCAGTAGTGAGAGTTGCAATGATGCTTAGGTTACTCTGTGGTTTAAACTAAAGCTTTGGTTTTTTTCTTCTCCTTGCCTAATCGGTTTTTATATATAGATTGCATCATTGCTCAAGGATGCTATAGCTGGAGCTCCTATAAATGTAACTGGAAGTTCATCTGGTTCAAGTTCTGCCACCAGTAATTCTATACCATCTATGTTTCCTGCGGGAAGTGCTCCTCCGCTTTCGCCAAGGAGTTGTGGATCACCGCGTACAACGAATCAAAGAGGCCCTTCTAACTTAGGTTCTTCGCTGAAAGTAGTCAGTGTGCCTGTTAGAGAGCCAATGCCTCAGGTTTAAAACTGCGTCTGCAAGTTTATATTAGTGCATTCTTTTTTCCTCCTTTCTATACTAATGGAGTAAGAAAACTTACTTTAAACTTGAAATGACTGTAGTTTTATTTCAAAAATGGCCGCCCACCACCAAGCGAGATAAGAGAGCAATGCATGTTTAGAATCAATCACTTTTTCTATGGTCACATGGATGGACTACAGATACAAGGTAATAAGTCATAATTTTTCCAATAATTATAGTGACATTGATATGGAGATTCTCACTAACTTTTACCTTTTTTAATACACAGAATTCAAATTAGTCACCAGAGAAATCTGCAAGCTCCCATCATTCTTCTCCACTTCACTTTTCAGGAAGATCGATGTCAATAATTCAGGTTTTGTTACTAGGTGTGTGATACCATGCTTTTTGTTTTGTGGATTCTCATGTGTGCATAGTTTTCAACGCACTTCAAGCTTCCTGCTCATTTTATATTCACTCTGTCACGTGTTTGACGATCACTGTATTGAAAAACCGGTATAACATTTTTGAGCCTTTGATTATGCAGAGAAGCATTTATTGATTATTGGGTAAACGGGAACATGTTGATAAAGGATACAACGACCCAAATCTTCAAGATATTAAAGCAGAGAGATCAGAGTTATATTGTCAAGGTAATTTTCTTTTTGTTTGCATATTCAGTCATGAGAACTGAGTTAATTTCCTAATCTACTTGCTCGTGTGTTTGCACTATTAATTCGCCACATTTTTTTCCTGGCAGGATGATTTCAAACCACTACTTAAAGAACTGTTGGCGACACATCCTGGGCTAGAGTTCCTGCAGACGACACCTGAATTCCAAGAAAGATATGGTGAGGTTTTACCTTCATGTAGAGTTTAGTCAGTATCCTATTTTCTTCTCCCTCTTGAAATTTTTTGAGTAATAATGTTTAGTAGCTTAGCGGGGAGTGGTTATGACATCAGTTGTATTACTGCATAACTATTTAATAAGCTAAGATTTCCTTGTTCTGTTAGACATCTTTTTATAATTTGCAATTACTTAACATTGCAAGAACAACATGATGGTAATTTGTGTAAACACATTTATTGTTTGCTATGTGAATCATGTGGCAGTTAGATATTGAAATTAAGGTAAACAATTTTGTTTGATACAATTTTTATTTTGATGAGTCAGCTGAAACTGTCACCTACCGAATATTTTACTACATAAATAGATCTGGGAATGGTCGACTTACATTTAGGGAGCTTAGACGGGGAAACTTAATTGATGCAATGCGACATGCTGACGAAGAAGAAGATATCAACAAAGTGTTGAGGTACTTACTAACAAACAGAGTTCATCCTGTTGGTTGTATATATGGTTTTGTTTCTCGTTATCTGACGTCAACATTTTCTATTTACTTTGGAAACTAGATACTTCTCATATGAGCATTTCTATGTCATATACTGCAAGTTCTGGGAGCTGGATACGGATCACGATTTCCTGATTGACAAAGAAAATCTTATGAGATATGGAAACCATGCACTTACTTACCGGATTGTCGACAGAATATTCTCCCAGGTTCTGTCTAAAAAGTCTTGATCTCTTAGAATGATTTATAATGCTTACTACTTAAAGATTATATTTATATTACATCCTTTTGAGAATTACTGCTGTCATCTTTTCAAAGTTTTTATTGCTCTTAAGATGACTGTCATCATAAAAGTAAAGCATTGGTTCTCAGGTTGCTAGGAAGTTCACTAGCAAAGTTGAAGGGAAGATGGGGTATGAGGACTTTGCGTATTTCATACTTGCAGAAGAAGATAAATCGTCAGAGCCTAGCCTAGAATTTTGGTAAGCTGTGTTATAAGGATCCACAGTTGCAGACAGATAGAGCGTTTTGAGTGTTTTTGTCTGACTTAAGTATATTTTGGACTAGGTTTAAGTGCATAGACTTGGATGCAAATGAGATTATTACGCGAAATGAGATGCAATTCTTTTATGAAGAGCAGTTGCATCGAATGGAGTGCATGGCGCAAGAGGCTGTTCTTTTTGAGGATATCTTATGTCAGATGATTGATATGATCGGACCAGAGGTTCCAACATGATAACTCATTGTTTCTTGTGGTTATTATATGCTTAAGCTATTCTCTATTTAAAGAAGTTATAGGACGGTCACGGAAGTAGTTAGTGTTCCCAGTTTTTTGTCTGTAACCTCTGCAATTTTGTTTTGTGTTTGATTGTTTCTTGTTTCCTTCCACAGAACGAAAGCCATATAACGCTGCATGACCTGAAGGGCTCAAAGCTCTCTGGAAACGTCTTCAACATCCTTTTTAATCTCAACAAATTTATGGCATTTGAAACACGGGATCCGTTCCTCATACGTCAGGTACTTCATATTTGATTTTCAACCTTACTGTTTTCTAGACAGCACAGGCCTCTTATAACATTTCGAGTTGTCAAAACGGAAACAGGAGCGTGAGAACCCTACATTGACCGAGTGGGACCGTTTTGCACATAGAGAATATATTAGGCTTTCAATGGAAGAAGACGTTGAAGATGCATCCAATGGAAGTGCTGAGGTTTGGGATGAGTCGTCACTGGAGGCTCCCTTCTGAGTTCATAGAGGTAAGTCAATGGAAAATGGCAATCTCACTAGAAGATGAAACCAGTGGAATTGATAAGAAAAAAAACTAAGAAGTTGAAGGTTGTGTCAATGTTGTTATCTCATGATATTAGTTAATCATGCAGTCCCTGAGAAGAATCTTTGGAGCTCTCTGGAGAAAGGGAAGTGAAAACCAAGCAAAGTATCCTCTTTGAATACCATACACGTAGCTTGGATTTGTTTTATTTTTCTTTTAACTTCTCTTCATTTGTTAGCTGATTATAATAGAGTTATATTTATCAATAATTGTCGTCTAGCTCATCGCTTTACGCATCTTCACCTGTATTGCTTTCGCTTTGTTCCATCTCTGGGTTTTTGTATGTTCTTTGTAGATGTATTACTTCATTATCTCCCTTTGTTCCATCTCTTGGTTTTTGTATGTTCTTTGTGAAAATCAGTGCTGTAGTTCCTTCATTTAATATTTTTTTGGTTGGTAGGAATCTTTATATACCATTTTAGGTTTAATCTCAGGTTTGCTTGTTTTATATTAAGCTTTCCTAGAAGATGAAACCAGTGGAATTGATAAGAAAAAAAAAGGTAACAGAAAAAAACTTAGGAAGTTGAAGGTTGTGTTACTGTTGTTATCTCATGAGAAAGAAAATATAAAGTTCCTGAGAAGAATCTTTGTAGCTTTCTGGAGAAAGGGAAGTGAAAACCAAGCAAAAAGCCGGTAGTATCCTCTGTTGAATTCCATACACTTAGCTTGGAATTGTTTTTATCGTTCTTTTAACTACACCTCTTCATTTGTTAGTTGATTATAGCAGAGTTATATTTATTAGTTCTCTTCTCTTCCCTTCTCAAAGCCTACCAGATAAGGACCTCCACATGTCACTTGTGACTTAATTTCCTTTCTGATCCATCGTTTGAGTTTCATATAATTCAAAAGTAATGTTTCAATTAACGCATACTTTAAAGACGTACAAGAAAGAAAGAAAAAAACCCACAAGAGTTTAAGAAAGCGAGAGGCCGTCTCTGTATTTTGAAATGTTAATCAAGGCAACCAATGAGCTTTACAAAATTGTATTCTATTTAACCCTACCTCTGAAATGTTGTTCCAGTTCCACATACTTACTTAGTTTGGGCTCTCTAATAGATGTTATTTTCAACCCTTTTCCTTCAGTTAAGAAGTCCCACTCAGTTTCTACTCTTTCTTCAGGTGAGTTGGATTGTTTTTTTTTCGTATGTTTTAACTGTCAATAGATCATAATTCCTTTTTGTTTGTTTATATTTGAAAAATTAGAGAGGAGTAGAATGAATGTTGTGAACTACCTCATTATGCTTTTTTTGTTTTGTTTTCCTAATATTAAATTATTCAATCCTAGTGAAGATATCTTATATAATAAAGTAGAGTAGAGTTCCATTCTAAAATATACTTCATAGCTTGACAGGTGTCACCTTAGAACTTGACACTAGTCCAAAAAACATATTCTACAAAAAATCTAATTAAATTATCTATAAAACTCATTTAATCAAATAAATGTAATTCACATTTTAAATATAAAACTAAAAAACTACATATTTTCAATTAATCCAAAGATAAGACTATAACATCCGCGAACTAAATAATTGGTTTTGGGGGCAGGTGTCGATCGACAGCAGTGGGTGTGTCGATCGACACCATCAATTCCGGTTCGGCCAGGTTGATTTAAATTGTTGTTTGGTTTGGTTTGGTTGAATTGAAGTCCCTAACCGACGTATTAAAAGGGGGAAGTCGACGTAGCGGCTGATACTTGTTTCCCTGGTTTGTTTGTATTTGTTTGTTGCTTGTTAAATATTGGAATCTCAGTTGTTTGTGTGTATATCCCAGTAAATGGGAGGATTGTCTCATTGGCTGTTTATAAAATACTCACGCATCTCATATGTATTGTGGTGCAGGTAAAGGCAAAGTGTGATCGTGGAATCAAGGCTATGAAGAGGAGGATATTCTAGAGGCTCGGTTTTTTGCTTTGTGTCTTTGATAGGAT
The DNA here is from genome assembly GCF_000633955.1 of Camelina sativa. Lineage (NCBI taxonomy): Eukaryota > Viridiplantae > Streptophyta > Magnoliopsida > Brassicales > Brassicaceae > Camelina > Camelina sativa. The sequence continues at coordinate 20,343,363 of NC_025704.1, forward strand.
GCTAGAGTGGAATTTTGTGGTCTAGAACGGTTGTTTGGAATGCTTGTTCTATGACTTTTTATGTTTTGGATTGTTGTTGGAATTGGTTTAAGATATTCATTATTCATTATTGGTTTATTGGATTTGTTATGTATTATCTGTTGTTCGTTATTGATTGGGATAGGTTGCTAGTGAGTATAGGATCACTAGATACTAGGTAGAGGTGTCAATTAGGCCTTAAGCCCACGGGCATAGCCCATTAAGTAACATTGCGGGGCGGGTATGGGCCTTGTATTTGAAGCCCAAAAGTTAGCGGGTCTTGTGGACTCGATCTGTTTGGTCTGCGGTTTTGGTGGTCATGTCTGTCGCGGGTTTGCGGGTTTGCGGGCGACCCGAAGAGCGATGGAAGGTTCTTCATCTTCGTCTTCGTTAGTCTCCCAATCGGACGGTGAATTGGAGGATGCTCGATCAGATGCTAATGAGACTCGCTCTTTGCGACGACTCCAAGCTTGAGTCACTAGTCTCTAACCTCCTTCCTCTTACCATGTTTTCTCAATCTCTCGATGTTTGTGAAAACTATCAACTAACAAGGCAAGTTAGAGATTTACAACTAAATTTAGAATTGGCTGGTTTGATTTGTTTTTAAATGTTGTAGCTTTAGTTAGACAATGAACTGAACATTGATTCAAATTGAATTAGCTGATGCCTTGTTCAGGAACTAAAATTGGTTTACCTTTTTTAAAGGTAACTTTTTTAAAGTTACCTACTTTAAAAACTCTTTGCTTTATGTTTGTATTGAATGATTAGGTGAACAATAGAGACATTCCAATTGCTGTCTTAAGGGAGATTTTATCGAAGCGCAAGCAAGAGCATGAGGGTAAGCCATATAAAAGAACAAGACCAGCTTCCAAAGGGAACAACAAGGATTCTTCTGATGCTTCCAAGGTAGAAATTCCTAGTGAGAACGAGATGAATAATGGTGAACACAAAGTAGAATATGTATAATAGTTACAAAGAGTTGCTTGATCTTAAAGTTGAAAGAAAGAGAAGTCATCATCGCAAGGATGAAAGTCTCAGGTCTTCTTGCTCATACATAAATTTTAAGTCCTTCATCTTTCTTGGATAGTTTAATTGATATTTTCTTGGACAAAGACTTCTTTGATCAACTTGTTCTGTTTCCTACAGTTCGGATGCAGCAAGTTTTGTTTTCTGTAGTTCGTTGCAACCGGTTATAGCTTTAGTCTACAACCCCAAAAACAGTGGTATGAGCACATTTTCACACAATCTTGTTGAAGTTCTTTTCTAAAGGTCATTATTAGCTTATCTGAGTATCAGTCTGCAAAAATGGAATCAGCATTGTGGATAAATGCTCTTTATTTGTGTCTTTTTCTCAATGAAAGTTATGTCTCTTTTACCTCCTTGCAATATGCCGGTTGAACTAGAATTTTGAAACTTGAGCTTTCGGAAACAAATTCAGTTTGTTTCTCTGTTTAAATGGATCCAAATTGTCTTATGATCGTTGCTTTGTTTTGATACATTTTGCTGAAAATTAACCTTTGTGGTTTACAAATACAAAAGTGTTGCTTATTTGGACCTTAAACTAAGAAGGATAAGTCTAACGGATTGAGCTGGTCTGCTTTGTATTCAATAATTGAAGCTACACACACTGTCATGAACAAAGGACCAAGGTGATATGTAAGTTATTGGCGTATGATCTTAGACTCTTAGTTCTTTTTATTGAACCAGTTCTCTCATGTGCTAATCTTTCCGTATGTAAACAGGGACATAGGTTTGAGTTCAAGTGGTATAACAGCTAAAGAATGGAAAGAGGAATGAATGAGAGAAGAGCCTTTGCATGCTAGTAGTCTTCAAGATCAACGCCTGCGGGCATGCCCGTTAGTCCGCTAAACTAAACGGGGCGCGTATGGGCAGTGATACTTAACTCGCCGCCTGTGGCGGGCTGTCCGCAGTAGATCAGAAGAAAAACAAGACCATTGTAGTCAGTCCGTTTGGTCACGGGCATGTCTGTTTGACACCCCTAATACTAGGATATTAAAAAATATGGGTCAGGTTGTTTGAGTTTGGTATCAGAGCCCATACGGTTCTAGGTACGGGTTCGCTGTGTGCTTTGTAATGTGGATGTTGGATTGAATGCTTGTGTGTGGAATGGGTTCCTAGAATATCATCTTCGAGCCTGCTTTGTGATTCCACGGTGAGTTGTGTTCTTTGTGTAGTTAGAGTTGTTTTGCTTGCTTAGCCTTCTGTTCTTGGTGGTACAGATGGTTAGAGGTGAGGGTGCTGCTGATCGCGGGCGTGGTCGTGGTCGTTGGCGTGGTAGCGGGCAGGGTAAGGTTTCCATGGTCAGTGTGAGTGTGACCCAGAGCATGGCCAGTGAGGAGGTGGCAGAGTCGCAGGTTCATCCTAGAGTGTCTGGAGTCCAGGCTGGTGTTGGTACCGGTGTTGTCCTGGGAGTGGGAGTTGCAGCGAATGGTTCTCCATGTAGAGAGGATGTCTTGGCAGGCTTGCTAGCTCAGGTGTTTGCGCGGCTTCCAGTAGTCCGCCAGCGGTTGGTGGGCAGGTTCATGTGGTGCCGCCAGCGGTGGGTGGGCAGGTTTCCTATGGTGCCGCCAGTGGTTGGTAGGCAGGGTCCAGCGGTGCAGCCTGTTGCCGAGGCGCAGGCAGGTGTACAGCTGGGGGCCAAGGTAGTGGATGCACAGTATGTTCAGATGCTGGTGCAGTTACGGCATGTGGGTGCGGGATTTTTCCTGGGAGGCATGGATCCGAGTGCAGCGGATGAGTGGAGAGAGCGGATGGAGAATATCTTCCAGTCGCTCCGGTGTCCCAACCAGTACCGGGTGGAATTGGCGGCGCATTACCTTTAGGGGGATGCGCGGGTCTGGTGGAGGTCGGTGACGGCCTGAAGAGTGCAGCGGGAGATGACTTGGATGAACTTTGTGGGGAGTTCAACGCCAAGTATTTTCCGCAGGAGGCGCTTGATCGCATGGAGGCGCGGTTCTTGGGGTTGACCCAGGCCGGGCTTTAAAGCCAAAGTCAGCTCAGGTGCGGAGGTTCTTGTAAGCTCTGCGTGATGACCTGAGGACTCGTTGCAGGGGAGGAGCTATGCTACGAGAGTGGAGCTGGTGCAGACTGCAGCCCGGATAGAGGATGACTTGGGGTCACAGGTGGTGGTTGTCAGTCCTCCAGCGCAGCCGAAGCAGACTCAGCCGCATTCTATTCCTAGCAAGGGCGGCAAGCGTGCACAGGGGCAGAAGCGGAAGTTTGATGCCATGTAGAGGTCGGGTTCCAGCGGTGCGGGATGCTTGGTGTTGCAGCTAGGAGCACAGAGTGGCAAGTTATCCACAAAGTGGCAAGTTGTCCACAGAGGGGCAACGAGCCAGCGCCGCCGACGACTCGGGTGTGTAACCATTGCAGGGAGGCGGGGCATCTTAGATTGTCGTGCCCTAAGTTGTATTCGATGGCTATGGCGGCAGTGCAGACAGTGTTGCCTTTACCAGCGGCACAGCGTGTGTATACGACAGTTGAGACGGGAGGAACCAATGCTAACGCGATCATGGGTATAATTTCTAAACTTAACTTTGTGGTTTTTTTGTCATCTTTGGATTTTATGTGTGTATGTGATGAAGGTTAGGGTTTTTAGTTCATAAGGTTTGTGTAGGGACCTTATTGGTGGGAGGACTTCCGTCCCATGTGTTGTTCGACTCTGGAGCTACTCATTATTTCGTTACCCCAGAGTGTGCCGAGAGGGGCAACATTCATGGAGATCCCAGAGAGCGGTTCAGGTCCGTGAAGGTTGCTGGAGGCGGGATGATCCAGGTCCATGGACGGGCGAGAGATGTGGATATACAGGTGGCTGGAGAGTTGATGTCGGCATATCTGGTTATCAGTCCTATGGAGCTGTATGACGTGATTTTGGGCATAAATTGGTTGCACCAGTATGGAGTACATCTGGATTGCCATCAGTGTAGAGTTGTATTTGAGAGGCCCAGAGCCAGGAGTTGGTTTTATGAGGGAGTGAGGCCGACCTCGGGGAGTCTGGTTATCTCAGCTATGCAGGCAGAGAAGATGATCAGGAATGGTCGGGAGGCGTATTTGGTTACAATTTTGATGCTGGAGTCTGTAGGGCAGGTTACTGTGGGTGAGATCACTGTGGTTTGAGAATTTGTGGATGTTTTACAGTCGTTGCAGGGGTTACCACCATCTCCGTTCTGATCCCTTCACGATTGAGTTGGAACCAGTGACTACACCATTGTCCAAGGCACTCTACAAGATGACTCAAGCAGAGATGACATAGCTGAATGAGCAGATGGAGGACTTGTTGGGAAAGGAATTCCATCGTCCCAATACTTTACCGTGGGGAGTACAGGTGTTGTTTGTTAAGAAGAAGGACGGAAGTTTTTGCTTGTGTATAGATTGTCGGGGTCTGAACCGAGTCAATGTGAACAACAAGTACCCTGTCCTGCGGATTGATGAGTTGTTGGATCAGCTGAGGGGTGCTACTTGGTTCTCCAAGATTGACTTGGCATCAGGTTGGATGTCAGGAAGACAATTTTCAAGACAAGGTATGGGCACTATAAGTTCGTGGTGATGCCCTTTTGTTTGATCAATGCACCAGCTGCGTTTATGAGGTTAATGAACAGCGTATTCTAGGAGTTTTTGGATGAGTTTGTCATCCTCTTCATCAACGACATCCTGGTGTATTCCAAGAGTCTTGAGGAGCATGAGATTCATCTGAGAGAGGTTCTGAGGAAGCTGTAGGAAGTATAAGCTTTTGCTAAGCTGAGCAAATGCAGTTTATGGCAGATGGAGATGGGTTTCTTAGGTCACGTTGTTTATGCAGCGGGAGTCTCTGTGGATCCAGAGAAAATTTAGGTTATCAGGGATTGGCCTAGACCGATGAACGCCACAGAAATCAGGAGGTTCCTTCGGTTGTCAGGATACTACAGGAAGTTTGTGAGGGGTTTTGCGAGTATGGCACAGCTGATGTCTAAGCTGATAGGGAAGGACGTTTCCTTTGTGTGGTCACCGGAGTGCAAGACGGTTTTCACGAGCCAGAAGGAGATATTGACGAGTACACAAGTATTGGCCTTGCCGGAGCAGGATAAGCCGTATGTGGTGTATACTGATGCTTCCAGAATTGGTTTGGTGCTGATGCAGGAGGGGAAGGTCATTGCCTATGCTTCGTGGCAGTTGCAGAAGCATGAGGGAAATTACCCTACTCATGACTTGGAGATGGCAGCTGTGGTTTTTGCTTTAAAGATTTGTAGATCTTATCTCTATGGCCGAAAGGTACAGGTGTACACAAATCATATCCTGAAATATATCTTCACTCAGCCTGAGTTGAACTTTAGGCATAGACGATGGATGGAGTTGGTGGCAGATTATGATCTCGATATAGCTTACCACCCTAATAAAGTTAACTTGGTAGTAGATGCTCTGAGCAGGAAGCGGGCGGCTTCTGCTCAGGAGCTGGATATGGAGTCTCTGGTGAGTGAGATTAGTACTTTGAGGTTGTGTGTTATTTCACAAGAGCCATTGGGACTGGAGCCAGCGGACAGAGCGGATCTTTTAAGTAGAGTGCGGTTCGCTCAGGAGTGTGATGTGGGGCTAGTGAACGCCTCTAAGGTAGAGGGTTATGAGTATCATGTCTATGTTAATGGGAATATCCTTGTGCATGGTCGGCTTTTTTTGCCCAAGGATGAAGGCCTGAGGCAGAAGATTCTGAGAAAGGCTCATTCGAGCAAGTTCTCTGTTCATCCTGGAGCGACTAAGATGTATTGTGACCTTAAACGGTATTATCACTGGGTCTCAAGGTGTGACACGTGCCAGCTAGTGAAGGCTGAGTATCAGGTGCTGGGCAGCCTGTTGCAGAGTTTACCCATTCTAGAGTGGAAGTTGAATATGATCACGATGGACATCGTGGTTGGTTTGCCTGTGTCGCGGACTATGGATAATGTCTGGGTGATTGTGGATCATCTGACCAAGTCTGCACATTTTCTGTCCATTAAAAAGACTGATGGAGGAGTAGTTTTGGCTAAGAAATATGTGAGGGAGATTGTGAGGTCGCATGGTGTGCCTATGAGCATAGTGTCAGACAGGGATTCCAAGTTCACTTCAACGTTCTGGAGGGCGTTTCAGGCAGAGTTGGACACTAAGGTGCACATGAGTACAACTTACCATCCTCAGACAGATGGGCAGTCGGAGAGGACGATTCAGACTCTGGAGGACTTGCTGAGGATGTGTGTGCTGGACTGGGGTGGTCACTGGGCCGATGACCTAAATCTGGTAGAGTTTTCTTACAACAACAGCTATCAGGCGAGTATTGGTATGGCTCCTTATGAGGGGTTGTATGGTGGCTATGTCGCACACCTTTATGCTGGACTCAGGTGGGGGAGATGAGCATATTGGATGCGAGTTTTGTTGAGGAGACCACGGAGAAGATCCGGGTGCTCAAGCTGAACATGAGGGATGCTTAGGATCGGCAGAAGAGTTATACTGATCAGAGAAGGAAGGACATTGAGTTCCAGGTGGATGGTAGAGTGTACCTCAAGATGGCCATGTTGCAGGGTCTGAACAGGTCTATCTCATAGACTAAGTTGAGTCTGAGGTACATGGGTCCTTTCAGGATCGTAGAGCGAGTGGGACCGGTTGAACACATGTTGGAGTTGCTTGAGGTTATGCATGCGTTCCACAAGTTTTTCCATGTGTCGATGTTGAGGAAGTGTCTTCACAAGGATGACGAGGTGTTGGCTAAGATTTCTGCAGATCTTCAGCCCAACATGACTCTTGAGGCTAGACCGGTGAGGGTACTTGAGAGGCGGATCAAGGAACTTAGATGGAAGAAGATTCCTTTGAAGAGAGCCCAGTGGGACTGTGATGGCGTGTTAGAGGAGACTTGGGAGCCAGAGGCGAGGATGAAGGCAAGGTTTAAGAAGTGGTTCGAGAAGCAGGTTGAGACTTGAGCTTGTCTACCCTCGGTCCCGGTGTCGTGATGGTTAGAAGATCGTGGCTGGAGCGGACGGGGTATTGCAGCCCATCTCTCTTGATACATGGTCGCTTAGGGATGGTTGGTTGTGCGACTAAGTACCAAGATGAGATGGTGCTCGGGATGCGGGATGTTGGCTTAGTGCCGTTGTATCTTATTTTTCATTATGTACTTTCGTTGAAGTTTTAACGATTATGATATTTATGATTAATAAGATGTGTATTTATTTCTTTGACTGTTGTTGTCATGGAAAAAGGAAATAGTTTAGGGTTATATAAGTGGAAAGTTTCCATAGAAAGGAGGTTTCCATAAATAGAAAGTTTCTAAATATGGAAAGTTTTATGGAAATTAGGATGATCTTTGTGATGCTCCTGCGGGATATGTGCCTGTGTGGCTGTCTTTGTGACATTTAATATCATGGCATTGAGTTGTCTCGGTGACGCTTGTGCCTTGATAGAGTCTTCGTGACGTTTTGTACCATGACAGTGGTCTTGGTGACAGAGATCTTGGTGGCGCTTGTCAGTGGTAGTGTTTCTTGGTGATTTTTGTACCCTGATGGTGGTCTTGGTGATGCCGGTCAACGGTACCTTGGTGGTGGTCTTAGTGACGTCGGATACCATGGTGGCGGTCCCGGTGACGTTTGTGGCCTTTGTGGTGGTCCTTTTATACATTTTTGTGGCCTTAGTGGCGGTCCTGCAGGACGCTTGTGTGGTCTTTGTGACGTGTTTAGAGTCTTATTGACGTGTTTAAGGTCTTTGTGACGTCTCGGTAGCCTTAGTGGCGAGTGTTGGCCGTAGGACATTGCGATGTTTCTGCGAAAGCCATAGAGGTAGTTATGGTCAGCGTGGTACTCAGTCGAGCTCAGAATTATTGGTCTAGAGATATGAGATTTTGAACAACTCATGAGGGGACGGTTAGGTTCTTGTGTACCGTTATCTCAAAGGACTTTGTGGCCTGAGGGTATAATTGGTATATCGACTTTGGGTGACGATCCGAAGGCGCGCTGTAGGGTGATAACCCAAGAGCAAGATTAGACTTCCTGGATACCGTAACTTGAGGGCCAAGGCCCGATAGCGAGCCGGTAAGACTCGAAGGTTGAGACCTGAGAGCGAGGGAGATGCATGAGTTGAGAGCGTATAATGTTAGAGACACGGGTTATAGGCCAGTTTGATTCCGCATAGTTAGTCGGAGGATGTGCGGGCCATGGTGTTGCTTGCACGGGAGATCCTTGGCTGTTGGTCTGGGTGCTAGATTCAAGGACGAATCTGTATTGGTGGGGGAGAATTGTAACATCCGCAAACCAAATAATTGGTTTTGGAGGCAGGTGTCAATCGACACCATCAATTCTGGTTTAGCCTGGTTGATTTAAATTGCTGTTTTGTTTGGTTTGGTTCAATTGAAGTCCCTAACCGACATATTAAAAGGGGGAAGTCAACTTGAGGGTTTGGAACAGCCGTTCTTTGACGCTTTCCAGAGAGTTAGAAGAGAGAATAGAGTTTTTGAGGGATTTTGGAGTTTTGGTGCTTTCCTTGGAGATCTGTTGCTGGGGAGTGAAGATCTTGTGTTAGTTAAAAAGGAGAAGCATTCTTGGGTGTTGGATTCGTTGTTGTGGGTCAGAAACTTCTTGTAAAGAAGTGAGTGCATGACCATGGCTGATCTAAGCCTTAGAATCCATTTTTTGCTTGTTTTGTGGTTGTTTGTGTTGTTTTCTTGTATGTTTGTGGTTGGTTGTTGGTTCCCTTGAGTTTCTAGGAATTTTGGGTGAGTTTTGGACGATTTGGAGGTTTTTGGAAGCGGATATATGACTATCGGCTTCGAGCAGAACGTGTCTACGGAGTCGGTGTCGATCGTCACCAGGAGGGTGTCGGTCAAGGAGAGGTGTCGGTCGACACCAAACCAGTAGCGGCTGATACTTGTTTCCCTGGTTTGTTTGTGTTTGTTTGTTGCTTGTTAAATATTGGAATCTCAGTTGCTTGTTAAATATTGGAATCTCAGTTGCTTGTGTGTATAGCCCAGTAGATGGGAGGATTGCCTCACTGACTGTTTATAAAATAGTCACGCATCTCATATGTGTTGTGGTGCAGGTAAAGGCAAAGTGTGAACGTGGAATCAAGGCTATGAAGAGGAGGATGTTTTAGATGCTCGGTTGTTTTCTCTATGTCTTTGATAGGATGCTAGGGTGGAACTTAGTGGTCTAGAACGGTTGTTAGGATTGCCTGTTCTATGACTTGTTATGTTTTTGATTGTTGTCGGAATTGGTTTAAGATATTCATTATTCATTATTGGTTTATTGGATTGGTTATGTGTTATGCACTGTTCGTTATTGATTGGGGTAGGTTGCTAGTGAGTATGGGATCACTAGATACTAGGATATTAGGAAAAAAAAAGGGGCGGGTTGTTTCAAAGACATTCAATCATATAGATTGTAATCAAACTAATATAAAACTAAAAAAAATTTTCAATTAAACCACAAATAAAACACATTCAAATTAACTCAACATTTAATATAAATAAGTTTAATTCCTACTTTAATGTAAAGCTCAAAAAAAAAAATATTCAATTAAACCATAAATAAAACACATTAAATTATATACATTTAACTCACACTTTAATATTAAAACTGAAATAAAATAAATTTGCATTAATTATATTTCTCTACTCAATTTTATTCAACACATAATAAATTACAATTAACTTCCATACTTTTCTATTTCTAAATTGTACCTCCCATGACTTCCCATCATATGAATATTCATTTTCTCATTCTCTTTCACTCTTTCTTAAATATTATACATTTTTTGTTATTTTTTGTTGGTTGGTTGTTATTGTTGTATGTGTTAAAAAATCAGATTTAATATGGGGGATTTTCAAAAATACCCCTTTTTCTATGTCACTTTCAAAAATTACCCTTTCATGGTGTCTATTTTAAAAAATACCCCTTTTTAATATATAAAATGATTAAATTCTAAACACTAAACCCTAAATACTAAACCCTACCTCCTAAAACCTACATCCTAAATATAAAATTGAGAACCCAAACCTAAAAAAAAAATTCTAAGAATTAATTTAACATATTGTAATTGTGTAAAATAGGGTATAAATGAAAATGTTCAAAAAAAGGTATTTTTGAAAAGGGGTATCTCAAAAAGAGTATTTATAACAAATTCTTATTTAATATTATTAGAAAAGCTTAATTCTAAATTTTAACTTTAGATACTATAAAATATGTATCTTACATTTTTTTTAATACATCCCTATTGTCCCTAAAACAAATATTTTCAAAATCAACCTATTATAACTTTCATACAGCTATTTTAGAATTTAAAAGGGGAATTTTAAAAAATACCACTTTTCCTATGTCACTTTTTAAAAATAACCTTTCATGTTATCCATTTTCAAAAATACCCCTTTTTATGTATAAAATAACTAAATTTTAAGCCCTAAACTCCAAATACTAAATCCTAACCCCTCAAAACTATATCCTAAATGTAAATTAGAGAACCCAAACCTAAAAAAAACATTCTAAAAGTTAATATACCATATTGTAATTGTGTATTCCAAAAAGGGTATTTTTAAAAAGGGATATTTTTGAAAGGGGTATTCCAAAAAGGGTATTTCTAACAAATTCTCATTTTGAAATTAATAAGTTTTCTCTAATGGCATCTATGCTTAACTGAAGTCCTACCTTACACTTATCTCCAAACTAAATTACCAAAGATTTCCATAAAATATAGTAATGTCTAAACTATCCTAGACCATAATCAACACATCAACTTCTAAATTCCAACAGTTCAAGAACTGATTCTCTAATAGGTGATTTAGTCCTATATTTAAAATAAGTCTTATCTTATATAATAAAGTAGAGTTCTATTATAAAATTTACTTTAGAGATTAACATGTGTCACCTTAGAACTTGACACCTGTCCCAAAAACATATTCAACAAAAAATCTAATTAAATTATCTATAAAACACATTTAATCAAATAAATGTAAGTCACACTTTATATATAAAAATAAAAAATATATACATTTTCAATTAAACCAAAAATAAGACATTTAATCATATAGATTGAAATCAAACTTTAATCTAAAACTAAAAACATATTTCCAGTTTAACCATAAATAAAACATTTTGTCATAGAGCAAAAAATATTTTCAATTAAACCACAAATAAAACACATTCAAATTAACTCACGATTTAATATAAAAAAAATTCTACAAGTAAATCAAAAATAAAACACATTTAATCATATAAGTTTAACTCACACTTTAATATTAAGCTCAAATAAAAAAATATTCAATTAAAACATAAATAAAACACATTTAATCATATACATTTAAATCACACTTTAATATTAAAACTGAAACAAAATAAATTTGCATTAACTATATTTCTCTACTCAATTTTATTCAACACAAAATAAATTACAATTAACTCCCATACTTTTTTGTTTCTAAATTGTAACTCCCATGACTTCCCATCCTATGAATACTCATTTTCTCATTATCTTTCACTCTTTCTTAAATATTATACATTTTTTGTTGGTTGGTTGTTATTATTGTATGTGTTAAAAAAGCTTATCTGAGTATTCGGTCCTAAAGTGTTACAACGATACCACTAGATCGCGGTTGAGTACACATTAGGTTATTAATTGACATTTGATCAATTTGGCGTCGTTGCCGGGGACCAAAACAATTAATTGCCTTTGAAATTTTAGATTTGAATTTAGTGTAAGATTTACTTTATTTTATTTTACTAATTAGTTATTTCTCTTGTGTTTCAGGTGTGTACAAACAAGAAGTCAAAAGCCTATTGATTTGCGTATATTACGTAACAAAGAGTTAGCACGACTTGAACGAGAAATTAGGAAAGCAAAAGCTGAGCTTGATAAGATGTCAGATGGACAAAATCCAGATGGGCCTCAGCCTAACAACCAAGAGGTTATTATACCAGCTCCAGCTCCTGTGCCACAAGGAAAGGCTCCACAAGAGCAAAATGAGGTTGTACTGAACCCACCAGCATGGCGTTCTACTTTGAGGGATGAAAAAGCTCACAACAGACTTTTTGTGAATCGATCTGCGATTCAACCTCCTGCTCCTGCGAGACAAGACTACGACATTAAGCATAGTCTCATCAATTTGAACCACAACCATCAACTGCAGGAGCTGCACCTATAGACGGTCTAGTGCCTCTCTGGGGAAGTACTTGCGGTTGAACTTGTAACATCTGTGAACCAAAATTCCGGTTTAGGGGATTGCATCGGTCGATGCATATAGTGCATCCGTTGATGCATATAGTGCATCGATCGATGCAGGTTCAGTTTTCTGCGTTTTGACTTAAGTTAAACGCTGCGTTTTGGGTTAGGGAAACCCTTAAGTCGTGTTTTTGTCTCATTCGACGGATTTGGCCGATTTTGAGAGAAAATAAGAGAGGAAAAGAGTTCTTGAGCGTTTCGGAGAGATTCTTGGAGATTTGTGGCGTTCCTGGTGAGATCTGAGGCTTAGAACGTTGTAGGAGCTTGCTAGGAGTGGTTTCTTGATTGTTTGAGGTTCAGAATCGTCTTGGCAACGGTAAGTGCATGACCATGGCTTATCTAAGCTAGAGATCTCTCTGATTTGTTTGTTATGTGTTGTTAGGCTTGTTAGATTGATATTTGGGACGTTAGGAAGCTTTTTTTGTTGCTTGGGATCGAGTTTTGTGGTTGTAGGAACGAAGATCCGACGAGAAGCTTCAGGGAAAACCTAGGGTTTTTGTGTTTTGTCGAGCATGGTTCGGGCAAGCAGCGTATTTAGAAGCCTGCTACCGAAACATCGGTCGATGCAGGTGCGAGGATGGCGCATAAAACCTAGGGTTTTCGTGTTTTGTCGAGCATGCGTTGGTCGATGCAGTGCGAGTGTCGATCAATGCAAGTGCATCTAGCATCGGTCGATGCAACCTTGTGTCGGTCGATGCATCCCCATCTGGTGTCGGTCGATGCATGTTGGTGTCGGTCGATGCAGATTCCTGGTTTGTTTATTGTTGATTGTTGATTGTTGGTTGATGGTTAGAGATGTCTCTATTGCTTGTGTGTATAGTCCAGTAGATGGGAGGATTGCCTTACTGAGTGTTTATAAAATACTCATGCATTGCAATTTGTGTTTGTGGTGCAGGTAAAGACAAAGTGTGATCGTGGAATCAAGGCAATGAAGAGGAGGGTGTTATAGGGACTCAATTGGTTGTTGTCTGGCATTGCTAGGTTGCTAGAGTTGGGTCATTAGAAACATTTCTAGGTTTCTAGTTCTATGTTTCCTGTTGTTTGGTATTTGGATATTGTTTATGTTATCATATTGGTTTATTATTGGATATTTATTGGTTATTGGTATTGGTTATTTCCGCTGTTGGTTGTGATTGTGGTTAGGTGGCTAGTAGGTATGAGACCACTAGTTGTAGTTTATTTATTATTATTAATATTATTATTTATTATTAAAAAAAAACGGTCGGGTCCTTTCAGTTTGGTATCAGAGCCCTTAGGATTCTAGGTTTAGGTTCACTAGGCTTTGTGTTGTAGATGTTTGGGATTTGTATGCTCTGATTGATTATGTGAGTTAGTCAATTTTGTGTGGCATGGAGTCCTAGAACATCCTCTTCGAGCCTACTTTGTGATTCCACGGTGAGTTTATGTTTCTGTGTTATAATAGAATTTGTTTGCTTAGTCTTCTGTTCATGGTAGTGCAGATGGCTAGAGATGGTGCTGTTGCTGGTCGTGGACGCGGACGTGGTCGTGTTAGGGGCAGAGGCCCAGCAGTGAGTGAGACTGCGGACCAGAGTGTGACTATAGTGACCCTCACCATGGGGTAAAAGTCAAAATCAAAACCCATAACCAAAGGACCTTGCAAAGGCTTGGAAGGGAGCCAAGGAAGGAGAGAAGATGAATTGCCGAAGAAGTGTCCGAGGAAATGTTGATGGTTCGAGAGATGGCCAAGAGATGGCCGATGATTGCTGAGGCGTATCTCTGATCGTCGAGGCGTACTGCAATTTGTCGAGGCGTATCGCAGTTTGTCGAGGCGTACCGCAAATTGCCGAAGCATGCCGCAGAGTATCGAGACGTACCGTAGAAGTCATCCGAGGCTTGCCACAGAATCCGATGGAGACCGAACTGCGACGCGTACCGTCGACAAACCACGATAGCGCCGACCAAGCCGACAAGATTCCGGATTTTAAGGAGCTTTGTCTCTTCCATTTGGGCCAATCAAAATTCATGTAAGAAAGTGGGAGACAAGAATCTCTAGCATTTTATGTGTTGGGCCAATCGCATCTCATGCAAGATAAAGGGGGAAACATCATCATTTGGTCCTTTCAAAAAATAGCCAATGATGATTCATGCAAGGAGGTGGAGGGGGACAAAGGAGATTCTTGGGTGTGAAGTTAGCTTTGTCACCAAGTTTTCTCAAAGAGAAAGAGAGGAGATCAAACCAAGTGCCTTACATGCATTCTCCAGCCGCCCAAAATCTCTATATAAGGAGCTCTCTTACCTTTCTCATTTCACACAATCAAAGAAGAAGAAGAGAAAGAAAGAAAAGAGAGAAAGGGTGAGGAAGAGAGAAGAGAGAAGGGAAAGGAAGAGAAAAGAGAGAAGGGAGAGGAAGAGGAAGAGATTGCAAGTCAAGACTATCGACCATCACCGAGTGTTGATCGAGAAGGAACTCGATCACAACAAAGAGAGAGATCCGGAGTGCTGCCGCGAGAGGAACATTCAAGAGAAACCGACCACTCCTTACAAGAGATCGCCGGTTATCTGTGAGTTCAGGCACACTCCACCGAGCTAGATGGAGTTCGAAGATGTCCATCTAGTGAACTGTTGCATGGATTTTGTTTAGTTGCATTTTTACTTGATTTATCTTTGTGATTTTTCTTGTTAAATGCATGTGGTGTGAGGTTACACTCGTTGCTAGTTCGAAATGTTATAGCAATGGAGTCGGTAACATGTGGAGCGCTTCTCTCCGTACTAGATCGAAAGGATCTAGTATTGGAGATGGAAGCTAATTGAGATACTTGTAAAGAAAATTATGAGCTTTAAAACCATAAAACACAAGTATCTAATTGTTGAATTCTTAATACGTGTAGTCCGTGAGAAATTCCGGCTAGCGTAGTTAAGACTTGGGTATGGCTGTCCTCAGACTATTTCCATACAGCATGCAACTGCGACATGTAACCCATGTTCGTAGGTTGCAGGGTCGGTGACAAAGAGCTCGGAGGTTACTGGGTTCGCTACCCTGGCCGACGCTGCCTACAAGACGGTGTAGCTAAGTGAAGTCCGAATGCATGCCTTTGTGGCTGCGATGCGGTTGTTCAAGAGTTGTTGAGGAGATGAAGCATACCGGGCCCATAAGAATTAAAAACTTGGCTAAAACTTTTTCTAGTTTTTATTCAAGTTATTGCATGTTGCATTTGAGTGTTGCATGTTGCATGTTGTTTGTTGTTGATTGATTTGCTTAGCTCATTAGCTTCCGCGTGCTATCTCCGATAGATGATTGTTGATTGTTGCTTGCATGTATGATTGCTTTATTGCTTGTTGCATGCATGCTTGATTGTTGTTTGGGGTTTGGGGAAGAGAGAAGAGAGGAGGGAGAGGAAGAGAGAAGAGAGAAGGGAGAGGAAGAGGAAGAGATTGCAAGTCAAGACTATCGACCATCACCGAGTGTTGATCGAGAAGGAACTCGATCACAACAAAGAGAGAGATCCGGAGTGCTGCCGCGAGAGGAACATTCAAGAGAAACCGACCACTCCTTACAAGAGATCGCCGGTTATCTGTGAGTTCAGGCACACTGCACCGAGCTAGATGGAGTCCGAAGATGTCCATCTAGTGAACGGTTGCATGGATTTTGTTTAGTTGCATTTTTACTTGATTTATCTTTGTGATTTTTCTTGTTAAATGCATGTGGTGTGAGGTTACACTCGTTGCTAGTTCGAAATGTTCTATCAATGGAGTCGGTAACATGTGGAACACTTCTCTTGGTACTAGTTTGTGTGTCTATTGTAAAATAAAGTATGTTATTTTGTAATCGACTTTTGGCTCTAAGCCTTGAACTTGAACTTTTAAACCTTATGGTTTTATTTTGTAATAACTTTTTAATTATTTAATATATTTGGATTTCTTAATCTTATGAGACATAACTGATATAGACCTTGTCCGGGTCGGCTCAACGCCTAGGATGTCTCGCGGGTTGCAAAGCCTAAAAGATGTCACATTCAATACGGAAACGCCATCGACGGACTGGCTAAAGGTCCTGATCCGTTCTTGAACCTTGGCCAGATCGTTGGTGAATGTTTCCAATGTAGCGTCTCGGGGCGTTCCGTGGCCGTCCAGCCATAGAGTGGTTCGGGGGCGTTACAGTGACAGCAGAGGGTGTTGGCAAATCGTAGGGTGTCTAGGAGGATTCCATGAGTGTGGCCGGAGGGGGCGGTGTTGATGCACCAGTGGCCGGTGATGGTAGGGTCCCAGGTGTGGGAGTCCCAGCGGGTGGAGTCTCTGGTGCTGACTTTACGGCTTTGCTAGCACAGTTGTTGGAGCGGTTGCCAGCAGTGGTACCGGCTCAGGCTCAGGTAGTGCCACCAGTGGTGGCGGAGGAGCAGCAGCCAGTGGCTGCGGATGCAGGAGCACATGGACGTTATTTGTCCATGCTCAAGGAGATGAAGGGTCTCTTGATTGAGCGGTTTTCGGGTGGTACAGTCCCTACTGCTGCGGATGCGTGGAGGACGAGTGTGGAACGTAACTTCCATACTCTGAGATGTCCTGAGGAGTTTTGGGTGGTCATAGGGATCGGTCATCTGGTTGGTGATGCTCAGGTTTGGTGGAGATCAGTGGCTGCTAGGAGAGTGCAGAGGGAGATGACTTGGGCTGACTTCGTCTTGGTGTTCAACCGCAAGTACTTTCCTAGAAAGGCATTGGGCTGGTTGGAGGTGCAGTTTTTGCAGTTATCTCAGGGGATGCGGTCAGTGCGGGAGCTGGACTTGCGAGTTCAATCGACTTCTATGTTATGGGGGCCGGGCTATGGAGCCTGAGGAGGCCCAGATCAGGAGGTTCATGAGGGCTCTTCGTGATGACTTGAGGGTCCATTGTAGAGGACGTAGTTATGCTACGCGTGCAGAGCTGGTTGAGACTGCAGCAGAGATTGAGGAGGATATCCGGGCACAGTCAGTGGCGGTTAGTCCAGTAGTTCAGCCTAGTAAGGCTCAGCATCATGGAGGTTCTAGCAGGGGCGGCAAGCCTGTGCAGGGAACCAAGAGGAGGTGGGAGGCTGAATGGTGGGGAAGTGAACAGTACCCGACGACATTCAGGGATGGATATAGACCCATGCTATGGCTCTGTGGGGGTGGGGGAGCTTGAAGCTTACTCTCCAGAATTGAAAGATCTCGCAGACGCAGAGTGGCGGAGGTTTCTTCAAGTGTGGTAGCAAGGATCACAAGTTTGCTAGCTGTCCCAAGAGGAGTGCTCCGACGGCAGGGGTTCGTGATTGCTATCATTGCAGGGAGCCAGGGCACATCAGGCCCTTGTGTCCCAAGTTGCAGCCGGCAGCAGTGGCAGCGTTGCAGCAGGTGCAGCCTCGAGGTCAGCAGGTGGCACAAATTGAGCAGGCGCGACAGGTTTACACGACTACAGAGACTGGTGGAACCAGTGCCGGGGCGATCACAGATATAATTTCTGGTACTAGCTTTGTGAATTTTAGTAGGTTCCAATTTTATGTTTTTCCTGTGATAAATTGTTAGGTTCTCAACACATGAGGTTTGTGTAGGGACCTTGTTGGTGGGCGGGTTTAAGTCCCACGTTATGTTTGATTCTGGAGCTTCTCATAGCTTCATTACTCTCGAGTGTGCAGAGAGTGCGGGAAACAGAGGGGATCCCGGGGAGCGTTCAGGAGTTGTCAGAGTTGCGGGAGGCAAGTTCCTGAGAGTTGTTGGACGAGTTAGAGGAGTTTATATTCAGATTGCAGGAGAGTCGTGGCCAGCGGATTTGCTTATCAGTCCAGTGGAGTTATATGATGTTATTTTCGGGATGGATTGGTTGCATCGGCATATGGTGCATTTGGATTGCCATCGGGGTAGAGTGGAGTTTGAGCGTCCCGGAGGGAAGTTGGTTTTACAGGGTATTAGACCGACTTCGGGGAGTCTCGTGATCTCGGCCATCCAGGCTGGAAAGATGATCGAGAAGGGCCGTGAGGCTTATTTGGTTACTATATCTATGCCAGAGTCAGTGGGGAAGTCTACGGTTAGCGGTATTCAGGTTGTTGAGGAGTTTGAGGATGTGTTTCAGTTATTGCAGGGATTACCACCATCTCGGTCGGATCCTTTTACTATTGAACTGGAACCGGGGACGACGCCGTTATCCAAGGGTCCTTACAAAATGGCTCCAGCAGAGATGGCAGAGCTGAAAAAGCAGCTAGAGGATTTGTTGAGGATTCATCCGTACTAGTGTATCACCATGGGGAGCGCCGATATTGTTTGTGAAGAAGAAGGATGGAAGTTTCCGGTTGTGTATTGATTATCGGGTTTTGAACCGGGTCACTGTGAAGAACAAGTACCCTCTTCCTAGGATCGATGAGTTGTTGGATCAGTTGAGGGGTGCTACTTGGTTCTCCAAGGTAGATCTGGTGTCGGGTTATCATCAGATAACGATAGATGAGGCAGATGTGAGGAAGACGGCTTTCAGGACGAGGTATGGGCATTATGAGTTTGTGGTGATGCCTTTCGGGTTGACTAACGCGCCAGCAGCGTTTATGAGATTGATGAACAACATGTTTCAGGAGTTTCTACACGTGTCTGTCATCATTTTCATCGACGATATCCTAGTATATTCTAAGAGTCCTGAGGAGCATGCAATGGATTTGAGGGCAGTTTTGGAGAAGCTGCGAGAGCAGAAGTTGTTTGCCAAGTTAAGCAAGTGCAGTTTTTGGCAGCGTGAGATGGGTTTTCTGAGTTATATTCTTTCTGCAGAGGGGGTTTCTGTAGATCCGGAGAAGATTCAGGCTATCAGGGATTGGCCTAGACCGCAAAATGCCACAGAGATCAGGAGTTTCCTTGGTTTGGCAGGTTATTACAGGAGGTTTGTACAGGGTTTTGCAAGTAGGGCACGCCCTATTTCTAAGTTGACAGGGAAGGATGTCCCTTTTGTATGGTCACAGGAGTGTGAGGAGGGCTTTGAAAGCCTTAAGGATATGTTGACTACTGTTCCAGTGTTGGCTTTGCCTGAGCAGGGAAAACCCTATGTGGTCTTTAATGATGCATCTAGAGTTGGTTTGGGGTGTGTGCTAATGCAGCATGGCAGATTATGATTTGGAGATAGCTTATCACCCTGGTAAGGCTAACACGGTTGCATATGCTCTGAGTGGGAAGAGGGTAGATTCGGCTCAGGAGGAGGAGATGGAGTCTCTGGTAGGAGAGATTAGTGCTTTGAGGTTGTGTGCTGTATCACAGGAACCGTTGGGTTTGGAAGCAGTTGATAGAGCAGATCTTCTGAGTATGGTGCGGTTGGCTCAGGAGAAGGATTTGGGGCTGGTGAATACCTTAAAGGATGTGGATTTAGAGTATCAGGTCTCAGATAATGGAACTATCTTGGTGCACGGTCGGGTTTGTGTGCCCAAGGATGAGGAGTTGAGACAGGAGATCTTGAGAGTGGCTCATGCGAGCAGGTTTTCTATTCATCCAGGAGCGACTAAGATGTACCGTGATCTCAAGAGATACTATCACTGGGTCGGGATGAAGAAGGATGTAGCTAGTTGGGTCGCAAGGTGCGATGTGTGTCAGCTAGTGAAGGCAGAGCAGCAGGTTCTTGGCGGGTTACTAAAGAGTCTACCCATTCCTAAGTGGAAGTGGAATATGATCACGATGGATTTCGTGGTAGGATTGCCAGTGTCATGGACTTTCGATGCTATTTGGGTCATTGTGGACCGGTTGACTAAGTCAGCACATTTTCTGGCCATTAAGAAGACTGATGGGGCAGCGGTCTTGGCTAAGAAGTATGTGAGGGAGATAGTCAGGTTGCATGGGGTGCCAGCGAGTATTGTGTCTGATAGGGATTCTAAGTTCACTTCGGTGTTCTGGAAGGAATTTCAGGCAGAGATGGGCACCAAGGTGCATATGAGTACATCTTATCATCCCCAGACAGATGGACAACCAGAGAGGACGATCCAGACACTAGAGGATTTGCTGCGGATGTGTGATTTGGATTGGGGTGGCCATTGGGCATATCACTTCAACCTGGTAAAGTTTGCTTACAACAACAATTATCAGGCGAGTATTGGGATGGCTCCTTATGAGGCTTTGTATGGGAGGCCGTGTCGTACACCGTTATGCTGGACTCAGGTGGGGGAGATTAGCATGTTTGGGGCAGATTTTGTTCAGGAGACCTCAGAGAAGATTCGGGTTCTCAAGCTGAACATGAAGGAGGCTCAGGACAGGCAGAGGAGTTATTCTGATAAGAGGAGGAGAGATCTTGAGTTTCATGTAGGAGACAGAGTGTACCTCAAGATGGCCATGTTGCGGGGACCGAACAGGTAATTGTCAGAGACTAAGTTGAGTCCGAGGTATATGGGTCCGTTCAGAGTGATTGAGCGGGTCGGACCAGTGGTATATAGACTGGAGTTACCCGAGGTTATGCGTGCATTCCATAAGGTTTTCCATGTGTCTATGTTGCGGAAGTGTCTCCATGAGGGGGAGCGTGTGTTGGCTAAGATTCCTGAGTATCTTCAGCCTAACATGACATTGGAGGCGAGACCAGTGAGGGTTCTCGAGAGGAAGATCAAGGAACTTCAGAAGAAGAAGATTCCTTTGATGAGAGTCATGTGGGACTGTGATGGTGTTGAGGAGCAGACTTGGGAGCCTGAGGGGAAGATGAAGGCAAGATTCAAGAAGTGGTATGAGAAGCAAGCCGCGACTTGAGCTTGTTTAGCCTAGTCCCATCTGTAATCCGTGGCTGGGGTGGGAATGGAGTATTCCAGCCCATCTCTCTTGTTTACTCGGTCACTTGGGGTGGTTGGTTGTGCGACTCAGTAACAAGATGAGGTGGTGCTCGGGGTACAAAGTTTCCGTGAGGCGGGGTTTTAGGGAAAATTTCCTGAAATAGAAGTTTCCAAAAGTGGAAAGTGCTAAAAATGAAAAGTTTTATGTGAGTTAGAATTTGTCCATTTTAGTGGTGGAGAGCCTCGGAGGGGCTTGTGTGGACTTAGTGGCGGAATTTTGAGTCAATTTGCCGTATGTGGCAGTCTTTTTAGACATTGTGTGGCCTTTGTGGCAGGCTGTTTAGCCAGTTGTGTGGCTTTCGTGGCGGGCTGTTTAGCCAGATGTGTGGCCTTTGTGGCAGGCTGTTTAGCCAGATGTGTGGCCTTTGTGGCGGGCTGTTTAGCCAGAGTGCCTGTTTAGGTGGTCCTTCGGGTCATATGGTCTTTGTGACGGTCCTTTGGGATAGATGGTCTTTGTGACGGTCCTATTTAGGATAGATTGTATGGTCTTTGTGACACTACAACAAATATGTACATTGTTAGCACGAGAGAAACGCTATAATATGTAATTCATAGCTCTTTTACAAACGCTATGTTAGGCCACTGTTATTGTAGGTACCTCACATATGATAGTGCATAATTTGTATGCTATGGTATAGTATTATACCATAGCAGTTCAAAAATGCTATGTTATCCCGCTTTTCAAATTTTTAAAGATAATGTTATAAGTCATTATACACGCTATGTTAGGTGATTCTACCATAACGTTAGTTAAACGGTTTAATTCAGTTTTCGTAAGCAATATCTTTATGCTATAATATATTCTGTTATAGCAGTATTCTAGATGCGATTATAAGTGTTTTGAGAACACTGTTTTCGTGTTATTTTGAAAGTGATCCGGAACCTGTATTAATATTAAATCCCTAATTCACCATTTCACAATCAAACATATGAACAAACATAACACAAGTTTAAAATCCATAAGGAACAAGACAAGTCTGAAAATAAAAAACAAATCCATAAGATAGATTGTAAGTCTAAAGTAGGAGACAGTAAACCTCATGGTTTACATGATGATCACTTTGTCCTCAGGCCATGCAATGACTGTGCCAAGGGCATCTTCCATCATCTCGATTTCTTCTGATGGCCTCCAAACTGCTGCATCGCTTACCTTGACAATATCTACCCACACTTTAACTGCATTAGAACCCAAACGAACAAAGTGAACCTTTTGGTCTGGATCGTTTGTTGCCCATCGTCCTTCAGCAACAACCAGCTTCTTTCCGGTAATATCCATCAGTCTGCACTTCTTATTTTCCTTTGAGACAACTTCATTGGTACGCTGCAATGCCAAATAATATAAGCCAACCAACAATCATATGACTTGACAGAAACAACTTCATAACATATTGAAAACATTTACCTGAGATTCCTGTGAATGCGGTAGAGTTTTCTTAATTGGAGAGCCTGGACCTGTTGCATCCTCAATAGGACATGTTGCTGCAGATTTTGCCGCTGCTGTTGATGTAGAACCTGATGGTATATTAGTTGATAAAGGATTATGAATAGGAGAACTCTCGCCATTCTGACGAACAACTTTATGGGCAGGCCATGCTACATAAGTCATCAAACAGTCCTCCAGGTATGTCGTGTCCATTGTAGGCCTCCATATGAACGTGTCAGGTTGACATACTGAATCCACGAATACTTTAACAGCTTTTGGCCCAATAGTAAGACCATTAACTAATGCAGATGGTTCTTGTGTGTGCCAACGACCCTCAGCAACAATCAATTCATCCGTAGACAAATCCAGTAGTTGACATTTGTTCAGCGAACTTCCATGTAGGCCCTGTCATACACAATCAGTAAAACACAATTCAAATTAGAATATAGTAAAGGAGAAGAAATTGTCTGGAAATGACAATAAATTTTACCCTCGGCGCAATGTCTTCTATTTGGATCTCTTTATCCAATAGAACACATTTATCTGCAGGCCATGCAATCATCTGTCCAACAGCTTCCGCAATAGTAAACATTTTAGTTGCAGGTATCCAGAGGAAAGCATCTGGTTTCAAAGCAGATTCAACCAACACTTTCAGATCCGTAGGGCCTAGACGAGAGTCATTCACTATGTCATCAGGATCAGAAGAAAGAATACGCCCCTCAGCAATGTTTTCATCAGTGTCAGACCAATCAACCAACACACACCTAGGGCGTGATTTTTTGTTTACACTCTACAAATGTTGAAGTTGAAAATAAACATAAGTTAGAAATTTAAATAAGCTTGAAGGAATAACTGTTCATATATAATAAGAATAAGGAATCACTTACTCTTGGAGCTGAGTTTTCACCAATTTCAGGCTCTAGTCCCTGTAATTTAAGAAAGCAATGTCAAATTCCATTTAATAAATTAGCAAGTTAATGAATACTTTGAAAATTGTCAATGTAATTAACTAACCTGCTTCTTTAAATCCATAATTTCATTTTGCAACTGATTGACCTGCTTTACTAACTGAACTTGCTTCTCTTGCATGTCAGCCATACATTTCAAACCAAAGCAACATTAAAAAAACCAAACACATACAGCCACAAAGCAACATTAAATAGACAGCAGTCATTGACACATGCATGAATCTTTTTATACCCCATATAGAAGCTTTTCAGAAATTTTTTAACATCATAAAATGATGTGTGAAGCACATTATCCTCAGGCAACATCTTTGGCAATGTCTCCAGCAGTTCATTGAAACTCTTGTCAGACCAGCCATTATGTGTCTTAAGCCTGAACAAAGACACAATAGCCGATAGCTTGCTGTGGTTTGAACAACTCTGATATAATGGCATACTAGCATCTGCAAGCTTTGCAAGGAACTCATCTTCTCTCTTGTCCTCACCCTTTGCAATCTCAACTAAATCAGCATCTGCAATCTTACCTGAGTCATCACCCTTACCCTTACTCGCCAACTCTTTGTCAGAAAATTCAGCTGCTTTATACAACTCAATAACTTCCTCATCCCACTGATTTAGTTTGCTGTCACCATCGACCAATAAGTTCACGTCTCCATGATGATACCAATCGTTTTGCAGCTTGTAAGCCTCATCCATCCCCCTAGTTACAAGATGATCAACCACGTCACTCCCTGATTTGCGTTCTACATTACGACAGTCTTTGCAGGGACATATCATCAGATCAATGTCCCCTAACGCCGCAGTCACATCCCGTACAAATTTCCAAGCGCCTCTCTCATAACCAGGATCGGCTCTTCAATGAATAAGAAATGGGACAGAATAAAGAACTAGGGAAAGTATCCAAACCCCAGCTTAAACCTAACCCATATAAATTAATTATTTACCTGCATAGATGCACCCATGCCTTGTCCAACATTTTATATGTTCTAAGCTTAATTAAAACCTTATCACAACATTTCAAACCAAAACAACATTAAAAAAACCAAACACATACAGCCACAAAAACAAAACAATTACAGTCACAAAACAATTACACTCAATCCCAAAACAATTACAGTCAATCACATACGCTAATATCATCTCTAGTGAACAACAAAACTATTACAGCCACAAACAATTACAGTCGTAAAACAAAAAAAAAACAGAACAACAACAAATAAAATTTGGTCGAAAGGGACTAACCTGCACTGTTGAGTACAACAAAAGCGAGCTTCAGTTCGATAAGCAACCACAAACACTTGACAAATAGCAAAACATCCAATTAGATACGCATGTTTCGATAAGCTTTAGAAATTTGAAAATACTTAAAATCACTAATTTGAATCAAATCCCTAATTCTCATAATCCAAAATTTGAAACAAACCCCTAATTTTCTTAATCCGAAATTTGAATCAAATCCCTAATTCTCATAATCCAAAATTTGAAACAAACCCCTAATTTTCATAATCCGAAATTTGAATCAAATCCCTAATTTGAAAATTTTATAAATCCCTAATTTGAACAAATCCCTAATTTGAAAATTTCATAAATCCCTAATTTGAAAATCTCGTAAACCCTACTGCTATCTCGTAATCCCTAATTTGAAAATCTCGTAATCCCTAATTTGAAAATCTCGTAATCCCTAATTTGAAAATTAGAGTAAAGAAGAAAGACATGCCTTCGATTTGAGCTCACGGACGGCTGGAGAATGTGTCGGCGGAGGAGCGAATAGAAGAGACGGTGGAGAATGTGTCGGCGGAAAATAGAAGAGAATCTCAGAGAATCTCAAGGAAAATAGAGGAGAGTGTGTTGTTTTTGATGTTTTGTTCGAGTGTTAGGTTTAGCTCGAGAGTGTGTTTTTTTGATGTTTTGTTCGAGTGTTAGGCTTAGCTTGAGAGTGTTAGTTGTTTTCTTCTAAGAGTTAAGCGGTTAAGTGAAATAATTGGGCTCAGGGTTGGCGGACTAAGAGTTTTCACATTCCCGCTTAAGGATTTTATATCATAGCGTTTATATTGAACTATTACAAAGTGACCAAAAAAAAATAATCATCTTTTATAGCAGTTCATGAAAATGTGCTATCCTCTACTGCTATCAATGTACATATTTGTTGTAGTGTGACGGTCCTGTTGAGGACAGATTGTTTTGTCTTTGTGATGGTCCTGTTTAGGATAGATTGTTTGGTCTTTGTGACGGTCCTGTTTAGGACATTTGTTTGGCCTTGTGGCTTGTATATGATCCTTGTGTGATCATGAGGTATCCCAGTGAGGGGATATGTGGTTGGTAAGACATTGAGATGTTTTACGCGAGCCACGGGGAGGAAACCTGGATAGGGATAGGACTCAGACGTGTTCAGAATTGTTTGCTCGCGACTCTTGGGGGACTTAGGTTTTCCTAGTGCTGCCATATTTAGAGACTTTGTGGCTTGGGAGTATGGATGGTATATCGACTTCGGATGACAATCCTGGGGCGCGCTGTAGGGTGGCAACCCGAGAGACGAGTATTGGATTTTTCTTATATATTATGGCATGCGGGTTTAGGCCCGATGAGGAGCCGATATTATGGCATGCAGACTTAGGTCTGATGAGGAGCCAATAAAAACTCAAGGTTTAGGCCTATGAGTAAAGGAAAGTCCAAAAGTCGAGAACAAATAACGCTTGGAGTGTGAGTCTATTGCCTAGAGGTGACCTTCTGTAGATCGGCTAGAGGAGTGCGGACCGTGGAGACGGTAGCACGGGAGTCCTTGGCTGATGGTTGTTCGAGATTCGAGGATGAATCTAGATTGGTGGGGGAGAATTGTAACATCCGTGAACCGAAATCCCGGTTTAGGGGATTGCATCGGTCGATGCATATAGTGCATCGGTCGATGCAGGTTCAGTTTTCTGCGTTTTGACTTAAGTTAAACGCTGCGTTTTGGGTTAGGGAAACCCTTAAGTCGTTGTTTTGTCTCATTCGACGAATTTTGCCGATTTTGAGAGAAAATAAGAGAGAAAAAGAGTTCTTGAGCGTTTTGGAGAGATTCTTGGAGATTTGTGGCGTTCCTGGTGAGATCTGAGGCTTACAACGTTGTAGGAGCTTGCTAGGAGTGGTTTCTTGATTGTTTGAGGTTCAGAATCGTCTTGGCAAAGGTAAGTGCATGACCATGGCTTATCTAAGCTTGAAGATCCGGCGAGAAGCTTTGGAGAAAACACAATTCTCGGCATTACATCGGTCGATGCAGGTGCGAGGACGGCGCGTAAAACCTAGGGTTTTTGTGTTATGTCGAGCATGCGTCGGTTGATGCAGTGCGAGTGTCGATCAATGCAAGTGCATCTAGCATCGGTCGATGCAACCTTGTGTCGGTCGATGCATCCCCATCTGGTGTTGGTCAATGCATGTTGGTGTTGGTCGATGCAGAGTCCTGGTTTGTTTATTGTTGATTGTTTATTGTTGGTTGATGGTTAGAGATGTCTCTATTGCTTGTGTGTATAGCCCAGTAGATGGGAGGATTGCGTTACTGAGTGTTTATAAAATACTCATGGATTGCAATTTGTGTTTGTTGTGCAGGTAAAGGCAAAGTGTGATCGTGGAATCAAGGCAATGAAGAGGAGGATGTTCTAGGGACTCAATTGGTTGTTGTCTAGCATTGCTAGGTTGGTAGAGTTGGGTCATTAGAAACATTGCTAGGTTGATGGTTCTATGTTTCCTGTTGTTTGGTATTTGGATATTGTTTATGTTATAATATTGGTTTATTATTGGATATTTATTGGTTATTGGTATTGGTTATTTCCGCTGTTGGTTGTGATTGTGGTTAGATGGCTAGTGGGTATTGGAACACTAGTTGTAGTTTATTTATTATTATTATTTATAAAAAAAAAACGGGTCGGTCCTTTCAGAACTCCTCCACGAAATCAACCCAAATCATCTCCCTCTGCACCCTCATGGTAGCCACAGACCTCCACCACAAGTGGGCAGCATCTGCCAGGTAATGGACCCCTATGTCTACCCGATACTCCTCGGGACATCTGAGAGATTGGAAGTTTCATTCCAGCCTCGACCTCCACGCATCTGCTACAGTAGGGTCAGTACCACCCGAGAACTGCACTTTACCGATCCTATCCATCTTCCCCAGCATATTGACATACTGAGAATGGGATCCAACACACGCAGCCACTGGCTGCAGCACCTCTGCCACCACAAACAGAATAATCAGAGCTTGCATCAGAACAGCTCCTGGCAACCGCTCCAACAACTGCGTCAGCAAGCTCACAAGGTTAACATCTCCACCAGGGGCTCCAACTGCTGCGACCCCCGCACCCGGAAGCCCAGCACCACCGGCCACCCTGATAACAACACCAGCTCCACCATATCGGTACCACTACCGACCACACCCACTGACCCCTCCTGGAATGCCTGCGACTTGCCGACTCCCTCAACTGTCACACTCCGGTCCACTGTGTTACTAAAAACTGGGCCTCTACACCTACCACGTCCGCATCCATGACTACGTCTGCACCCACGACCACGACCAGCAACAGCTTCACCTTTAACCATCTGCACTATTATGAACAGAAGGCTAAGGAAAAAACATACCGTGGAATCTCATTGAAGGTTCGAAGAGATAGGACTTCATGCCACACACTGTGACACCCCGGTTTCAGAGACTTGTGGAGAGGTTTAAAATAATTGATTTGGCCACCTATGTTACCAAAGTGTACTTATATTTTCGGTCAAGGGGCCTGAGAGAACTCTAGAGTTAAGCGTGCTTGAGCTGGAGTAGTCTCAGGATGGGTGACCTTCCAGGAAGTGATTGTCAGAACTGTGCGAGTGAGGACAAAACACAGGTAAAGATCATGTGGTTATTTTTAGGGACGGTAACAAGTCTTTAAAGCCTCCCAGACGTAGTAAACCGACCGTCTGATATAGATGGGCTCACGGGCCTAGTGAGAAACGTGAGGCCCTTTAAGGAAGGTGGGCCCATGGACTGGGATTGGACATTGGTCCCACTAAGAGGTGGAGGTCACGGCATTACACACACAATCAACTAACTCATATAATCAATCAAAGGCATGCAAATCCAAACATCAACAAGAGAAACACAGTGAATCCGTACCTAGAACCGTAAGGGATCTGATACCAAACTGAAACGACCCAACCCATTATTTGTTTTTACTATAATAATTCTCTAGTGATCCCATACTAACTAACAACCTAACCACAATCAAACCAAACAGCAGAAATAACCAACATTAAACCAATAAATTAATTCATCATAAACAGTAATAAACCATCCAGCAAAGTCATTAAACATCAAACCAACAACCTATTAACATTATAACGACTCGAATATAGCAACCTAACAAAAGTCAGACAACACATCAATGAGCCACTAGAACATCCTCCTCTTCATCACCTTGACTCCACGATCACACATTGCCTTTACCTGCACCACAAACATAAATGAGATGCGTGAGTATTATCATAAATACTCTGTGAGGCGATCCTCCCATCTAATAGGCTATACACACAAGCTAAAAGACAAAAACAATCAATACAAAAAGAAACAAGCAAACCAAACAACTCTGAACACACGCCTTGACTCTGCGCACTTGCATCGACCGACACACTCCTTGGGTCGACCGGCAATGTCCTTGCATCGAGCAATACACTCCTTGCATTGACAGATGCAATCCTGCAAATCCCTAGATGCATCGACCGATGCACTCCTTGCATCAACCGATGCAATTCCTCGCGTGTCCGTCAAATCCCTAACTGCATCGACCGATGCACTCCTTGCATCGATCGATGTAGTTGCGCGACGCATCGCCGCACGCGATCTCCTCTGTGAAACAACCAGATCTTTTTTTCTTACACTCTAATATCTAGTGATCCCATACTCACTAGCAACCTAACTCCAATCAAACAACAGCGGATTACATGAAACAAAACCATTAATCCAATAACCAGCAATGAATAAACGGGTAACCATAATTCCAACATCTTAATCATGCCATAAAACAAATCATAGAACCATTAATCTATCATTCGTTCTAGACAACTATGTTACACTCTAGCATCCTAACATAAGCACATAGAAAATAACAAAGCCTCTAGAGCATCCTCCTCGTCATCGCCTTGATTCCACGATCAGACTTTTCATTTACGTACCTACACTACAACACAAAAAGAGATGCATAAGGAAATCCTCCCATCTACTAGGCTATACACATAAGCAATAAGATCTCCTCATGCCACGTTAATCAAAAAACAAACAAACCAGGCAATACGCAAAGTAAACACAACATCAACCGCTTGCTGAGGAGGGTATTGACCAATACCAGAGGGTGTTAACTGACCAACATTAGAGGGTGTCGACCAACACTAGCCACCAGGTGTCGACCGACACCTGCTCGACATCTCCAAAACTTTTAGCAACGTTGACAGACACCTTCACATGGTGTTGACCGATACCTCCACATGGTCTTGACCGACACCTCCACATGGTGTCGACTGACACTCACCAAATGGTCCTTGCATTTAGTGTTGACAGACACCCTTCTGGTGTCAACCGACACTGATGCCAAGCATCGATTCTCTTTTTTCAGAAGCTCTGAATTCCGCCTCCAAACACCTCACACGCGTCCAAGGCATTCCCAGAAGTGACTCCAAGACACAGGAACCACGAAAAACACATAAACCTCCAAAAAATCAATCACACAACACACAAAGTCACAGAAACAGAGATCTTAGCTTAGATAAGCCATGGGCATGCACTCACCTTTGCAAAAACAGAGAGATTGAACCCAAACGACGAAGCTAGAACCACTACAACTTTCCCCACACGTCCCTCGCCTTAGATACACACTCTTCAGGCTGAAAACTCACCAACACAGACAAGAATCTCTAGAAAACTTAAGAACACTCATAGAGACTTTTCTCTCTCGAATGTGAAAAAATGGCCAAAGGAACAAAAGGGAGTCGAGTTCTCACTAATATTTCGACTTGTAGGGTTTTCCTCAAGCAACCATGCAAACTGGAGGATTAGAATTGGACTGGTTAACCCAACCACATAAGGTGTTGAATGACACCACCACTATTGTCAATCGACACCCTTACCAAATTTCCAAATTTTGGTTCACGGTTGTTAAAATTCTCCCCCACTAGCATAGATTTGTCCTCGAATCTAGCACCATGACCAACAGTCAAGGATCTCCAATGCAACCAACACTACGGTCTGCACATCATCCGACTAATCTGTAAGAACTCTAATAACCCGCATCTCTGATATTAATCGCTCTCAACTCATGCATCTCCCACGCTCTCATGTCTTGACCCTCGAGCCTTACCTGCTCGCTATCAGGCCTTCGCACTCACGATACGGTATCCATGAAGTCTAATCTTGCTCTCGGGCTATCATCCTACAGCGCACCTTCAGATCATCACGTGAGGTTGATATACCAATTATACCATCAGGCCACAAAGTCCTTTGAGATAATGGTACACATGAACCTAACCGTCCCCTCATGAATTGTTCGAGATCTCATATGTATAGAGCAATAATTCTGAGCTAGGCCGAGAACCACGCTGGCCAGAAATACTTCTATGGCTCACGCAGGAACATCGCAATGTCCTACGACCAACAATCGCCACTAAGGCCACAAAAACGTCACAAAGACTACAAAAAAAATGTAACAAAGACCACATAAATGTCTTGCAGGACCGCCACCAAGGCCACTCAAATGTCCAAATGGACCACCATCAAGGCCACTCCCCGGGACCACCACCATGGTACCCAATATCACTAAGACCACCAGCAAGGTATCCAGCGTCACCAAGACCACTACCACTAATAAGCGTCACCAAGACCACCTTCAGGGTACAAAACGTCACTAAGACCACTACCACTAGCAAGCGTCACCAAGACCACTGTCAGGATACGAACGTCACTAAAACCTCTACCACTCACAAGCGTCACCAAGACCACCGCCATGGTACCAAACATCACTAAGACAACAATACAGGCAAACATCCCGAAGGATCACCACAAAGGTCACCACACTCTGCAAAAATAGCAAAGTTCTAACTCCCATAAAACTTCCTATTTTTAGAAATTTTCTATTATGGAAACTTTCCATTTAGAGAAACCCTGAGCTATTTCCTTCTAGACGTCACAAGTCCAAAAAGAAATACACATATTATTAATCATAAAATTTCATAATCATTACGACCTCAACAAAATACATAGCGAAAAATAAGATAAAATGACACAAAGCCAACAAAACGAAACGGGAAACAAAGGATAGACAAGCTCAAACCTCGACCTGCTTCTCGAACTACTTCTTGAACCTTGCCTTCATGTTCGCCTCTGGCTCCCAAGTCTCCTCCAACACTCCATCATAGTCCCACTGGACTCTCATCAAAGCAATCTTCTTCCACCGAAATTCCTTGATCCGCCTCTCGACAACCCTTACCGGTCTCACCTCAAGAGTAATGTTGGGCCGAAGATCTATCGGAATCTTAGCCAACAACTCCTCATCCTTGTGAAGACATGATAACAGGATTTTCACCCAGGTTATCAATTCCCTATGTAGTTGTAGTACAAAGGGTTATCAATCCAAATGGTTGTTATGCTAGCAGATAGGATGCAATCAGGAGCAAGCAAGTCAAGCCAAGCAATAATGGGGGTTTTTCTAACAATCCTAAAATGATAAAAGAAAAGAATATAAGCAAGAAACCACACGACCTAAGCACTTGATGCAAGCATTCGAGTACATGATCGGGTGGGGTGATCGAGTAAACAAGGAAGGTATGAACAACTCGAGGGGTTACTCGAAGCAGGTGATCGTGTACTTGTTCGGGTAAAGGATCGAGTGATGAATAAAAATGCAAACAATTAAAACACGAAAGCTTCTAAGGATGGGGTAATCGACTCCCAAGTGTTCCTGACCAATACAGATGTCTTACATGCCTCAAGCAAATATTCCCTAGATAATGAATCTCTAAAACCTTGTTAAAACATTCTCGTGATAGAAACAATCAACCTTGATCACTCCCCTACCCAACTCTCATTGGAGAAACATGACCAAGCAGGCAATAAGAACCAATTCATTATTGTCAATAAACCCCTTACTCATCTAATCTCTTAGGCTAAGTGAGTAAATCTCTAGCATTGATTGATTCAAGCATTTCATCTACACCTCTCAGTGGTAAAACACCTTAGATCTAATCTCACCCTCTCGGTTTGTTGATAGCATTAAGAACACCAACCTAGAAGGGAATCTATAAAACATATACAATCAAAGTAAGACATCCTAACCAATCAAGAACACAAAATCATCTATCCCATCCCTAGAAACTTTACTACACTACTCGGAAATCATTGCAAAAGACATAGAAACAAAGATGAACGAAAATTGCATTGTATTAAAAGATAGAGTATATAATAAAGAGTACAAGGTAGAAATCTAAAGAAATAACAAAAAGATATAAAATAAATCCTAACAAAAGTGAAAAGAAGTTTGAGTCACTCTAGATCTCTCTCAGAAGATCTCGCTCTCTGATTTGAGGGTCTTCGGCGTGCTCGTTTGCGAGGAAGAAGAGGGGGGTTTATATACGGAAACCCCTTTGACCTAGCTTCCCAGTCCTGCCCGAGGGTCTACTCGATGGGGTGCACGAGGATAGGGTCGGGTTACTCCTCGGGTAGATCTTCGGGTTGTTCTTCCTGCTCTTGGATCCTCCTTGATCGTGTTGGGGTTTGGACTGTTCTTCCAGCTCGATGGCTCCTCCGGGAATATGCTCGGATTTGTTCTTGTTTCTCCCCATTTTAGGCTCTAAAGCACCTGTTATCAGCCAAAGTATGCAAATGCAAGAATGCAACACCCTAAATGGCCTAAATGTGAATTCCTAAAGTTAATGACCTAAAAATGCTAAGTTAAGGGTATAAACAATGCAAAATATACAAAAAAATGCTAAAAACATGTAAATTAGAGAGTTATCAACTTGATTTCCTATAACTTTGGTGAAGAACGCGGAAGCTGAATCCAAACGAAAAAGCTTCATTCGAATCAATCTTTGAGGATCTCGTCATGAACTCGACCAACTGCTCTTTGACAATGGTCGGGTGGTATGGTCGGGTGCCTCTTTTTTCTTCTTGATGCTTCAAATCCTCTTGTGTAAACCCCATAAATGATACAAGATCTGATGGAACCTGGGACGACGGCCAGAATAAGGACAAGGACGAGGACAGGACCGCACATGGAATCAAGGACGCGGCCGCGACCAGACCAAGACGGCCATCCACCCAAGCACCAAATATGACGCCCAGAGCTACAACGAGGAGCCGGACAGCAGCTAGGACCGCCAGAAAGAAGTGACTCATCTTTGTCCAAGCTTTTGTCCGAGAGCAAGAGGCATTCGACCACGGACCTATCTATGAGAACTCACACCACGTCCGTACAACCTTGTCCGTACAACATTGTCCGTACAACAAATTCAATGGGCCGTCCGTACAGATGAGAGATGAAGTGAGTCCAGCCCTTGAAGTCAAACACGAGTAAAGCCCTTGAAGAAGAAGCCTTAAGTCTCACCAAAAATATCTAGATCCTTCCTCTCTTAGCCGTTGGAGATCTCAAGCAAGTGGGCGCCTAGAAGAGTCACATGTTGACTTAAGGAAGGAAGGTCACTATCAAGCTATGTAAATCGTGTATAGGATCTTGTAGGAATATGCTTATTCCCTTGTCTATAATTAGGATGTAACTAGGATTCATTTTAAGTAAAAAGTTCTTTTCTTCTTCTACACTTTTATCTCTTACACTCTCTCTCTCGTATACTCTCTCTCGATCACACTCAAACTCTCTTCTTCTACACACTCGATCATCTTACTCTCTTTGTTACTAAACTTACATGGTATCAGAGCCTCATTGTTCCTAGTTACAAATCTTTCACTCTTCACAAAGTTCCGCTCTTTCTTTTATCTTCGTTTTCATTGTAATCTCAAAGCTCGATTCTCTTTATCCGTTGGGTAATACTATTGACCGGCGGACAAAACTCCATGGAAGGCACCAAGACCTTGATTGTTCTAGTTACTCTCAAAGGAGAGAACTACTTGTTGTGGGCAAGGACCACGAAGACGACACTATGCGGCCGAGGGCTTTGGACCCATATTACCACGAGTGAGGCTCCCAAGGAAGAGCCTACCAAAGAAGGCAAAGAAGTGGTCACAAGTGGTGAAGACAAATGGTTTCAAGAAGACCAAAGTGTGCTTGCTATCATACAAAACTCTCTTGACGCTCCAATACTCGAAGCCTACTCATATTGCGAGACGGCTAAGGATCTACGAGACACATTACAAAATGTGTTCGATAACACCACAAATTTAAACCGAGTCTTTGAGATCAAGAGGGCCATTAACAACCTAAGCCAAGAAGACATGGAGTTCACCAAACACTTTGGGAAGTTTCGGTCTCTTTGGGCTGAGCTTGAGATGCTTAGACCGGCTACCCTTGATCCGACCATCTTGAACGAGAGGTGTGAGCAAGACAAGGTGTTCGGCCTCCTTCTCACACTGAATCCATCCTACAACGACCTCATCAAGCATATCTTGAGGTCGGACAAGCTTCCTAGCCTAGAGGACGTGTGTAGCCAGATTCAAAAGGAGCACGGCTCCATGGGGCTGTTTGGAAGCAAGGGGGAGCTTGTAACCGCTAACAAGGCTGAAGTAGCGACCGCAAACAAGGGCTACTATCGA
>NC_025704.1:20379032-20397074 GCF_000633955.1 Camelina sativa
AGAGGCGTGAGCAAGACAAGGTGTTCGGCCTCCTTCTCACACTGAATCCATCCTACAACGACCTCATCAAGCATATCTTGAGGTCGGACAAGCTTCCTAGCCTAGAGGACGTGTGTAGCCAGATTCAAAAGGAGCACGGCTCCATGGGGCTGTTTGGAAGCAAGGGGGAGCTTGTAACCGCTAACAAGGCTGAAGTAGCGACTGCAAACAAGGGCTACTATCGAGGTGACAACAAGAACCCTCTAGTGTGCAATCATTGCAAGAAGCCGGGTCATTTCAAGAATCAGTGTTGGATTCTTCACCCACATCTTTGAGCCAATCGGTCGATTAAAAACCGTGGAGCACCAAGAGCACATCAAGCGACCGTGGAGCCGCCAAGTGCAGAGCCAAACCAGCGAGTCTCGGATGTGAACGGAACCGCCCTGGCCGCCAACTCTGACCTAGTGAGGAAGTCTGACCTCGATGCTCTCATTAAAGCACTCAAAGAAATCTGCGGTAACTCTTATCTTGCTTTAAATCAATTAAACCGCTTATAGTTGATTCCGGAGCCTCGCATCATATGATTAGTGACTCTAGGCTGATTAGCGAAATTAAACCGGCCAATGGAAATGTGATTATAGCTAATGGTGATAGAGTTCCAGTTAAAGGAATTGGTATTCTAAAGTTATTTGATAAGACACTCAAGCGTTTTATATGCCTAGCTTTACATCGAACTTACTCTCGGTTAAACGAGCCACTACCGATTTAAACTGTTATGCTATCTTTGGTCCTAAAATGTGCATTTTCAGGATATTGAGACCAGTCAAGTTCTTGGACAAGGAGGTTCCAAGGGTGACTTATATGTTCTTGAAGACTTAAATCTATCTTCCTCTAATACATATTGTTTTAGTTCTGTTTCTATAAAAGTAAACAATGCAATATGGCATGCTAGATTAGGACATCCTCACTCTCGTGCCTTAGAGATTATGTTTCCAAGTATTTCTTTTAAAAACAATGAATGTGAAGCTTGTATTCTTGGTAAACATTGCAAAACTGTTTTCCCAAAGTCTTTAACTATTTATGAGAATTGTTTTGATTTGGTTCATTCGGATGTGTGGACTTCTCCATGTTTGTCTAGAGAAAATCAAAAATATTTTGCCACTTTTATTGATGAAAAGTCTAAATATACTTGGTTAACTCTCTTACCTACTAAGGATAGGGTTCTTGAGGCATTTACTAGTTTTCAAAATTTTGTGACTAACCATTACAATGCTAAGATCAAGATCTTAAGGTCAGACAATGGTGGTGAATATACTAGTCATGCCTTCAAACAACACTTGGCCAACCATGGAATCATTCACCAAACCAGTTGTCCCTACACCCCACAACAAAATGGTGTGGCCGNACATATTGTTTTAGTTCTGTTTCTATAAAAGTAAACAATGCAATATGGCATGCTAGATTAGGACATCCTCACTCTCGTGCCTTAGAGATTATGTTTCCAAGTATTTCTTTTAAAAACAATGAATGTGAAGCTTGTATTCTTGGTAAACATTGCAAAACTGTTTTCCCAAAGTCTTTAACTATTTATGAGAATTGTTTTGATTTGGTTCATTCGGATGTGTGGACTTCTCCATGTTTGTCTAGAGAAAATCAAAAATATTTTGCCACTTTTATTGATGAAAAGTCTAAATATACTTGGTTAACTCTCTTACCTACTAAGGATAGGGTTCTTGAGGCATTTACTAGTTTTCAAAATTTTGTGACTAACCATTACAATGCTAAGATCAAGATCTTAAGGTCAGACAATGGTGGTGAATATACTAGTCATGCCTTCAAACAACACTTGGCCAACCATGGAATCATTCACCAAACCAGTTGTCCCTACACCCCACAACAAAATGGTGTGGCCGAACGAAAGAATAGACATCTTATGGAGGTCGCTCGGTCTATGATGTTTCACACCAACGTTCCTTGGAGGTTTTGGGGAGACGCAGTCCTTGCCGCATGCTATCTCATTAACCGCATTCCCACCAAGATTCTACAAGACGTCTCTCCGTTTGTGGTATTAAATAAAGAAAAACCTACATTTGATCACTTACGCGTATTTGGTTGCACTTTTTTGTGTTGAGACCAGGTGAATTACGCGACAAGCTTGAGGCTAAAAGCACCAAAGCAATGTTCATTGGCTATTCGACTACTCAAAAGGGTTATAAGTGCTATGATCATGAAGCCAAACGGGTCCTAGTCTCCCGGGATGTGAAGTTCGTGGAGTCTCAAGGCTACTACAGCAAGACAAATTGGGAAGACCTACAGGACTTATCAAACTCCTCATCCGATCGGGCAACGAACCTCCGGATCATACTCGAACGACTAGGAGTCACAAACGATCGGGATGCTCCTAATTCACCTGAGTCAAACACACCAAGAGAGCCTGAGCCACCTATGGAAAGCAGCTCCAGGGAGTCTACCACTCAACCCGCTCCAACGGATCAATTAAACCATGAAGAGACTCACTCAGAGAACCTTGAGGATGTGACTCACCCGGAAGAGACCATTGAACAGCATGATAATGATGGAGAAGATGATGATCATGAGGAATTCATCCCACTAAGATGCAGCCAACGCCTAGCAGTAACACCACTAAGACGCAGCCAACGCATTGCCTCACAAAACAAGCCTGTGTACTACAACAATGCTGCGGTAGCACATCCGATTCAAGCAGTATGCACCCTAGCTCATTTTCCTATGGAACATTAGGCTTTTCTTGGCCAGATTGATGCACATTGGGTTCCCCAAACGTATGACAAGGCCAAGGATCATAAGGTTTGGAGAGATGCGGTTCATGCGGAGACTATGGCCATGGAGAAAAACCACACTTGGGATGAGGCTGACCTACCAAAAGGCAAGAAGGCTGTAACATCAAGATGGATCTTCACAATTAAGTACAGAAGTGATGGGGAGATTGAGCGTTACAAGGCCAGACTTGTGGCTCGTGGGTTTACTCAAACGTATGGGGAGGACTATAAGGATACGTTTCCTCTGGTGGCCAAACTACACACAGTTCGAGTTATCCTCTCATTGGCCACTAACTTGGACTGGGAGCTATGGCAAATGGACGTGAAGAACGCGTTCTTACAAGGTGAGCTTGAAGATGAGGTTTACATGCGGCCACCGCCAGGTCTAGAAGACACCATCGGTCCGCAAAAAGTGTTTAAGCTCAACAAGGCTATATATGGCCTTAAGCAATCACTGAGAGCATGGTACCACAAATTGAGTACAACCTTGCTTGGGAGAGGCTTTCGCAAGTAAGAATCAGATCACACACTCTTCACCTTACTAAGTGACAAAGGTATAGTAGTCATTCTAGTATATGTTGATGATATCATCATATCTGGAAGTGACAAGGTAGGAATTCAAGATACTAAAGAGTTTCTCAAATCAGTTTTTGATATTAAGGACCTTGGAGAGCCTAAGTATTTCCTTGGTATAGAAGTATATAGATCCGATGAAGGATTATTCTTATCACAAAGAAAATATGCACTTGATATCTTAAGTGAAGCAGGAAAGCTTGGATCGAGGGCTGTAACCACACCACTTGAGGAAAACTACAAGATAGCCGGAAAGAGGGAGCTTGAGGCAGCTCCATTGGAAGATGTCACACGATATCGACATCTAGTAGGTAAGCTTATATATCTAACCATTACTAGACCTGATCTTTGTTTTGCTGTGAACCAGGTGAGTCAACATATTCAAAACCAAACTAAACATCACTGGAACATGGTGAATCGAATCCTCAAGTACATCAATGGATCACCGGGACAAGGCATATAGATGGAAAGGAACGAGAGCACCGAGTTGGTAGGATATTGCGATGCTGAATATGCCGGAGACCATGGGGATCGTCGTTCAACAACCGGGTACTGCACGTTCTTAGGAGGGAACCTAGTCACGTGGAAAAGCAAGAAACAAAAGGTTGTCTCACTATCGAGTGCGGAGTCCGAGTATAGAGCCATGAGGAAGTTAACTACCGAGCTCATGTGGCTTAAAGCCTTATTGAAGGATCTTGGAGTCGAATCATCAAAGCCTATCACTATGCATTGTGATAATGAAGCAGCCATTCATGTAGCCACCAATTCCGTATTCCACGAGAGAACGAAGCATATCAAAGTAGATTGCCACAAGGTGCGAGAGCAGATTCAACTAGGTGTCACTCTTCCATGCCATACCGACAGCAAAGAACAACTAGCCGACATTTTTATAAAGGCAGCAAGTCTACAAGTATGTGAATACATTCACCCTTAGCTCGGCCTTAAGGATCTCACGAAGCCATGAAGTATCCCTTCCATGGCACCTACACTCTTTTTCCCTTATGTATAGTTTTTCCCAAGTGGTTTTCTATACTAAGTTTTTAATGAGGTAGGTGCTCGTTAGTTCAAGCTTGTCAAGCTTGAGGGGGAGTATGAGAATTTCACACCACGTCCGTACAACCTTGTCCGTACAACCTTGTCCGTACAACACATTCAATGGGCCGTCCGTACAGATGAGAGATGAAGTGAGTCCAGCCCTTGAAGTCAAACACGAGTAAAGCCCTTGAAGAAGAAGCCTTAAGTCTCACCAAAAATATCTAGATCCTTCCTCTCTTAGCCGTTGGAGATCTCAAGCAAGTGGGCGCCTAGAAGAGTCACATGTTGACTTAAGGAAGGAAGGTCACTATCAAGCTATGTAAATCGTGTATAGGATCTTGTAGGAATATGCTTATTCCCTTGTCTATAATTAGGATGTAACTAGGATTCATTTTAAGTAAGAAGTTCTTTTCTTCTTCTACACTTTTATCTCTTACACTGTCTCTCTCGTATACTCTCTCTCGATCACACTCAAACTCTCTTCTTCTACACACTCGATCATCTTACTCTCTTTGTTTCTAAACTTACACTATCCAACCAGCCAGACAGCCAACCGAGGTTCTTTTCTCGGTCTTCACCATTACACAAGGGTGAAGACCTCCAAGTCATTAGGGAAGTAGTACTCTTTTTCCTACCTTGGGTTTGTCCCAATGGGTTTACCAAGGGAGGTTTTAACCAGGCTATGATCCCTAGTGCATGGCCATGGCCGTGGACCACCTTCGGCCACATGGCCATTCTATCTCTCGCTTATTTTTGCTTATGACCGTTGTCTTTTAAAACTATTTCCTGGACGCTGCGTTTTGTTTTAACCCACGTGTTTAGGGTTTAGAGTTCCCTTGTAATGGCCAGCCTATTTAAAGGGCCTGGACTCCATAATGTAAAGGTTAGACTGGTAATAAAAATTAAAGTGTTCCTTATTTCTCGTTTATAGTGATTGAAACAAAACCCTAGAAGCTTCACGAACGGGGTTCGTAAACTTCTAGCTTAGCCGTATCACAAGGAGAGCCATCCCTCTTGTGTCGCTACCTCGTTCCACTTCTACCTCCATCTGTTCAAGGGACTAGCAAGTTGAGAATCTCCTCGCGAACCTCTTACCGTCCGTTCTTATCGTTCCTTGGTGTGTTCCTTTCCGAAATCTCTTTTCATTCATCGTTTCCTGCTGTTCATCGCCTAGCCGAGCCGACTGTTTGCTCCAACCCGCTGGTTCAAGTTTCGTCCGTACGACCGTGGCCTACGTCCGTGGTCCAAGGTCATATTAGTTGGTATCAGAACCGAAAATCCCTCACAAGGTTGTATCTTTCCTCTCTTTACGTTCTTTGATGTATAGCTTGAGATTTGTTTCGTTTTCTCCAAATTTGTGTTCTTGCTAGGCTTGTTAATGTTTGATGTGTGTAGAATTTCACTCCAAATCTTTTACCTGAAAAGACTACACAACGACTGAAAGTGCACAGTTAATCAGTGTAGTATTTTAGGATCGATCCCATAGAGAATAATAGCTAACACAAATTGAATTAAAAGAGAATGAACTATGGCTAAAACTAAATAAGAGATTGGGGTTTGGTTTTCCTAATATCTATTGCAAATAAATAAAAACGGTTTAAAACTATAAGGTTAAGGCGTTGGGCGTTTTGGGAGTCATCTTAGGGTTTTCATGGTTCTAAGCAATATTAAGTGTATGATCTTACAAGTAAATACTAATTTCGGTCTAGGTTCTCAACCACGAAACACTAATGAACTAACAAGCTATTTTCATAGAATGAAAGTCTAAAGTCTTCATACTCTGTTACTCAACTTTCGCAGGCAACGACGCATGTCAACCAGCTAGTTAAACAAGTTCGATACATTCACCAAACTTCGCAACTCAACTTACGCAGGTTACGACGTGAGGTTTCGGTATAACACTAGTTCGGAGAAGTAGGATAACACGGTTAACGGTCCCGTTCTCTAGATCAGCACTTGGTGATCAGGTCAAGCACATGCATTAAGATAAAGATGTCACCAAAAGAACTCTAATATAAAACCGAAAATAAGATCTAACAACCTAATTGAAGCAAACCATGAATTCTCCTTGAATCACCCCATAAAACCCAACAAATAAAACTACTCGCTCATGATGCAAAGGAACAACATTGATATTATAAAGAATAGCATAAAAAACGAATCAAATAACAAAAGGGGTTCAAAGGAAACTTCTCTAGTTGTCACAAAAGTAACTTGATCCCAAAAGCAATGAAAGTATGAAAGAGCAAGAAAGAGTAGAGAGAGAGATTGGTGGCAGATCTTCAAGCTTTGAGAGGGATGAGAGGTTGCGGCTGCTTCTCTGGTCGTGGCTAGGGCGGCTCCAAAAGCTGTAGAATATGCACACTTGAAAACCCTAGGTCTTAAGAGTATTTATAGGGTTTTATCTTGGATTAGGGTTTGTAAAGGTAGAAACGTCTTTTCTTTTTGAGTGCAGGAAAAGGGGCGGCGAAATAGGCTTCTGGACCGTGGAGGAGGCTTGGACTGGGCCGCCGTGATAGTCGCTGGTCAGGCCTTGAATAAAAGCCCATCGGCTGGTCGGTTCTTTCTTACGTCGGTTTATAACACGTCTTGGTAAATTAGGCATAGCTTCCGGATGGATGGATGGATTGACTTGATTACACTTCGAGGAGAAAGATGACTCTTCCAGATTTCCATAGAAACCATGCGCGTCAAAATGTGACTTCGAGGGGGGTATTAAACTTGTATTTTAGAAGATTTTAGACTATTCTTAAAATCACTTGTTATTCAATTAATGATTTTCAATAATCTTCTAAAATTCTATGTTATTCAACTTGGAATCTATGTAAAATCATTTAAAATAATTTACAATCTCTTGTTATTCAATCAATGATTTACAAAACTTATTTGAAATCTACTGTTATTCAATATATCACAACATTTTTTTAAAATACTACTTTGAATGATTTTACAAGACTTTTGTTTGGTTTTTAGTTAAAAAATATGAGTACCAAAATCCTATGTTATAAGGTGGAATTTGTGAGGATTTCATAAAAATAAAAAAAAAAACAAGATAACACAACCCAACCGACGAACCTGAAGCATCGTCTCTTTCTCTCTCAAAACCGTAACTTCACCTCCTGCAATCGATCGAATCCAATGGCCAATAGTACAGAGGATCGGGAAGAATCATCGAATCCAATGGCTAATAGTAACCTCTGAATCCTCTATCTCTCTTGATCCTCTGTGCAATCCTCCGAATCATCAAGGTAACTTCTACTTCTTTCTCCTTCCAACAACCTCGAGTTATAACCTGTAAATAAAATCTCGTTTATGAAAGATTTTTGATTGAGTAATTCTTGTAGCGGCGGTGGCATGGCGTGCTGGTGAGCCATTGGTTATGGAGGAAGGTGAGTCCACCTCAACCTCTTGAGATCAAAATTAAAAGTTGTTTGTACATCTCTCTGTCGTAGTTATCTCTATGCTTGGGAATCTCAGATTTACAGTTCCTCTCTTTTTTCAATAAACCTTGTGTTGAATTTGGCTTGTACGAGTCTCTGATGGAGTCCATTGGAACAGGCTCTTTTGCCACGAATATTTGGCCATGAAGTTGCAGGGTAACCACATTTTTTTCAGATTATGCAAGCATAGGAACAAGTTATGAAAACTAACTTTAACCTTTTAACAATCATGCTTATTCTGGATTTTCTTTTGGTTATACTTCTGCATTTTTTTCAGATTATACTTCTGCATTTTTTCAGATTATACTTCTGTCTATAACCACATTTTAGTTTCGAATATGTGCAGAATTTGATGTGGTTTGAGTGTTCTTAGTGTGATTTAGCAACATTGTTCCGGTGTTTAGCAATTAGCATAAGACTAGTGTGATTTTGCATAAGTTGCAGGGTAAGTTACTTCTGTCTATAACATTTGAATTTGTCTAGGGTCTTGGTATAGGCATTGGTCGAGTGTTAGAGACTTTGCTCATTGGTCAAGTGTCTTCTATGGTGTAGTTATTTGTGAATTGAGTTAAGAAATAGACAACTGGTTTGAATACTGGTATTGTGTCCATGGATGTTTCTGCAGTATAGTGGAGAGCATAGGGGAAGGCGTAACTGAGTTTGAGAAAGGAGATCATTTTACTGCAATTTGCCGGTGGCTCATGGTTTATGGGCTGTTCTTTTTGAGTATATGGGCTTTTTATTTTGTTTTCTTATTAGGGTTAAGAGGGGGGTGCATATATATATCGATCTGTAGCTTTCTTCTGCCTGCACAATTACTATCATCATACTTGAAGTTCATCTCCGTTTCTGAGTTTTTCCTACAGAATTACTTTAATTGTTGTATTTCCACGTTTTGTATCATGAAAGATATAAGAGAACATGGTAATAGCTAGTAGATACCATTGAAAGCAATTTGAAAGCTAGTTTAGCTTAGAAACGTATTGACGGCCATTTAATAATAATACTTGTTAAGATCTGGGGTCTAGCATAACTAATATAAATGTCTGTTTTTTTTTTTGTATTGTGTGGCCATAGTA
Source organism: Camelina sativa (assembly GCF_000633955.1). Taxonomy (NCBI): domain Eukaryota; kingdom Viridiplantae; phylum Streptophyta; class Magnoliopsida; order Brassicales; family Brassicaceae; genus Camelina; species Camelina sativa. Next base: position 20,387,937 of record NC_025704.1, read on the forward strand.
CCATGGAAAATTCAGAGGTAGTGGAAAAAAATAAAAATCCATATAATCATTGGTTAGAACCTGAAAGTAAGATGTTAGTGCAGCTGCTAGTTGATGCAATCAACGATGGTTATCGTGATGCTAGTGGCAAGTTCAGCAAATTAACTGTGGAGACAAGAGTATTAGCAACTCTAAACAAAAATCTTGGTATTAAAAAAACTTATAAAGAGTATACAAATAGGATGAAGGTTTTGAGGGGTAGGTACAACGGCTTGGCAGAACTTTTCCGTTTCAGCTCTGGTTTTGGATGGGATCCTGTAACAAAGAAATTCACAGCTAGAGATGAAGTATGGGATGACTATTTGAAGGTAAGAAATTTTATAGTATACAGTTTGTGAATATAGTAGTGTTTCTTATGTACCAAAATTACTAAAATGGTTTTTATGTTTTGAATAGGCTCATACAAATAAAACTCATTTGCGTGATGATACATTTGAAGATTTCGGAGATTTACACATGATATTTTCAACAAATGTTGCAACTGGAAAAAATGCCATGGGATTAGGTGATGCCATTGATGAAGATACATATCAAGTTGGAGACAATGATGGGATAAATGATTCAAATCGTGTTCAAGTTGAGGATGATGAAGAGGAAAGAGCCTACGAAGATACATCTGTTCAAGAAGTTTCCTCTTCATTAGAGAAAAGAAGAGGGGGAAAGCTACCTCATAGAAAGAAAGCTAGAACTGCTGCACTTAATTCAACCAATGTTTCTGATGAAGTGAACACAGAAATTAGTCACCAGATTTTTGACATGATACAGAAAAGGTGGGAAAAGGAATCCAAAGAAAAAGAAGCTGAGGATAAGGCTACTAATGTGTGGGAAGCTATCAAAGAAATTCCTGATTTGGAGGAAGATCTGCGTTACGAAGCCATGACACTCATTCACCGCTTAGGGATGAAAAATGGGTTCGTTCATATGTCGATAGCAGATCGCAAGGGATGGATCATACAAAACCTTCGTAAACCATGAAAAGGAAGTTGAATGCATGGACTGAAGATGGTTTTCTTTTTCGATAATTTATACTTGTTAGTTTTCATTTTAGTAATACATGATGAGCTTTTCTTTTTATTTATTTATTTAACACTGGTCTTGGTTATTTCTTTTATTTTACATATAAATCAGATTATATTATTTTTCACTTTTCTAGGAAATCAGATTATATTATTATTTGTGCTACGTACTAGTACTAAAAAATGTATACACGTTTATGCTATGTCAAAACAAGATTATACATGTTTTGATTATACATGTTTTGTGTATACATGTTGCATATTTTCATGTTAGTTGTAAGATTTGTTTTTGCCGGGTAAAATATAGTTTTTTAGGACATAATGGCGGGTAAAATACATTAGAGGTAGGGTTAATATATATTTGCTGCTCACCCTCATTTGTTTTATTTCCACACACCAGCCGTAGTTTCTCCTTGTAAGTTCCAAATTTTCTCATTGTTCTATGCTTTTGTATCGTTTTGTTTTATGAGACTATATTATGCTTATCGTTCAGTTATCTCTATATTATGCTTATCGTTCATTTTTTCTTTCTCTCTTAGGAGCTGTTTGTTATGATTTATAGCTATGTTATTTTTTTGTGTAGGATTTCAACAATGGATCGCATTGTTCAAGAAAGTGAAGAGATAGAATCTAGAAGAAAAGGAAAAAGAATGAGAAATTTCAAGATAGATGTTGATATTATGTTATTGGTTTTGTCAGCGAGAACTCGATATTTCGTACCGCAGATACCACGCCAGATTAGAAAATCAGCAACAACACTTGGACATGAGTATATACTGAAGGCGTTGGCTGAAACTAAAGAGCGTGAGCATTTTCGAGAGCTATATCGTATGTATCCAGAAGCATTTCTGAAACTATGCTCTATTCTTAGATTGAAGATGGATTTAACCGACACAACATATATTTCTGTTGAAGAAATGCTTGCCACATTTTTGTTCATCGTTGGCCAAAATGCGAGGTACGTTGTAGCTGAAGATAGATTCCAGAGATCAAAATTCTCAATGAGTAAGAGCTTTAACACAATTCTAAAGGCGTTAAAAGCACTTGCTCCAAGCTTTATGGCTAAGCCTGGACTTGCAATTCCTACAAAAATAAAAGACAGCACTCGATTTTATCCTTATTTTAAGGTATGATAAACTTTTTTCTTCTGCTTGTTTCCAAGTATTTCAAAAAATTATATTACTGATATTTTGTTTATATTATTTTTAGGATTGTGTGGGGGCGATTGATGGAACTCATATCCTTGCAATGATACCAGGACAAGACACGGCTAGCTATCGTAATCGAAAAGGACAATTATCGCAAAATGTCTTACCTGCATGTAATTTTGATTTAGAATTTACGTATGTTCTTAGCGGGTGGGAAGGATCAGCTCACGAACTACAAGATGCTTTAACAAGAAACACAAACAAATTAGTAGTTCCTGAAGGTTTGTCTCACTTATATTTGTATAACACTAAATTGTTATGTTATTTATCTGCAATTTATCTCACCTATAATTTTAAACTCCAGGAAAATTTTACCTAGTTGATTGTGGATTCGCCAATCGACGCAGTTTTTTAGCTCCATTCCGAAGTACTCGCCATCATCTGCAAGACTTTAGAAGACAAGGAAAAGACCCTGTAAATCCAAATGAGTTGTTCAACAGTCGTCACTCTAGCTTGCGAAATGTAATAGAGAGGATTTTTGGCATCTTCAAGTCAAGTTTTCACATCTTCAAATATGCACCACCCTTTCCGTATAAGACGCAAGTAGAGTTAGTAATTGCTTGTGTTGGTTTACATAATTATCTCCGCAAAGAATGTCGTTCCGATTTGTTTCCTTCAAAAGAAGATGCTGTCGAAGAAACCAACGTTGATCAAAGAAATGATGAAGAAGAAGAACAGCTTCATGGTACTCAAGAACAACAAAGAGTGCTCGCTAATACATGGAGAGCAAATATAGCTGCAAGCATGTGGACTGATGCTATGAATATGGGGTCATGATGCAGTATGGTGACTATGCTTTATTTTTAGATTGTTTCATATCCTTTGTTGGGTAATTTTTTTTTCTTTTCTCTGTTTTGGTTCTTGTTTAGAAACGGAAAAGTCTTGTTTTCTTTTCTCTGTTTTGAAAACAACTTGCAACCTAGTGATTCGACCAATGTCTTCCTTTTCATGCTCTGTAGACCAAACAACCTGATGTTCATATATTTTACCATGTTTTCCCTTAGTTTATTCACATCTTTTGCATCTTTTGCTATCCATTTAGGCCATTATTGTGTAGCTTTAGCACTAATCATGCATTAGAGTTTAGTTGCATTGCATTTGCATCTTTTCATGCATATTCAGGTGATTTTGGAGCTTAAGGAGCATGGAAGCAATGCTGAGGAGAAGTGAGCCAATCATGAAGGGAAAGCAAGAGAGTTAAGGCTGAAGAACCGAGGTCCAGAGTCCAACTCGACCGCACACTCGNATCTGCAAGACTTTAGAAGACAAGGAAAAGACCCTGTAAATCCAAATGAGTTGTTCAACAGTCGTCACTCTAGCTTGCGAAATATAATAGAGAGGATTTTTGGCATCTTCAAGTCAAGTTTTCACATCTTCAAATATGCACCACCCTTTCCGTATAAGACGCAAGTAGAGTTAGTAATTGCTTGTGTTGGTTTACATAATTATCTCCGCAAAGAATGTCGTTCCGATTTGTTTCCTTCAAAAGAAGATGCTGTCGAAGAAACCAACGTTGATCAAAGAAATGATGAAGAAGAAGAACAGCTTCATGGTACTCAAGAACAACAAAGAGTGCTCGCTAATACATGGAGAGCAAATATAGCTGCAAGCATGTGGACTGATGCTATGAATATGGGGTCATGATGCAGTATGGTGACTATGCTTTATTTTTAGATTGTTTCATATCCTTTGTTGGGTAATTTTTTTTTCTTTTCTCTGTTTTGGTTCTTGTTTAGAAACGGAAAAGTCTTGTTTTCTTTTCTCTGTTTTGAAAACAACTTGCAACCTAGTGATTCGACCAATGTCTTCCTTTTCATGCTCTGTAGACCAAACAACCTGATGTTCATATATTTTACCATGTTTTCCCTTAGTTTATTCACATCTTTTGCATCTTTTGCTATCCATTTAGGCCATTATTGTGTAGCTTTAGCACTAATCATGCATTAGAGTTTAGTTGCATTGCATTTGCATCTTTTCATGCATATTCAGGTGATTTTGGAGCTTAAGGAGCATGGAAGCAATGCTGAGGAGAAGTGAGCCAATCATGAAGGGAAAGCAAGAGAGTTAAGGCTGAAGAACCGAGGTCCAGAGTCCAACTCGACCGCACACTCGACCAAACACTCGACCGTGTGCTGAGGAGGACTCGACCGAGTGGAGAATGCATGAGAGAAGCCAGCTCGACCTGCCACTCGACCGAGCACAGGTCGAGTTGACCGAGCCGTTGACTATTTTGTCTTTTAGTGTTTTTAGGGCTTCCACCTCCTCTCCTATATAAAGCCTTGTACCTGCAGCCACCAAAGTGTGAAACCTTTTTAGAGAGTCAGAAAACTAGTTTTTACTTTTTAAGGAATTATCCCCTTTGCCATTTTATTTTCTTAGATTTTGTACCCTTTTTAAGAAAACTCTTAGATTCTTCAATATTGTTGGTTCCATAACTTTCAATATATTAAGAATTTGGGTTTGATTCCTTTTGCAACATTGTAGATCTTGTTCTTATCTTTCATTTGATGCAAGTTTCGAGATTTTCTGGGTTTATGACTTTGATGTTCATCATGTGTTCATGTGAGTAGTGCTTAGGATCTTGAGGATGGGTTAGGCTAGGCTGTGTTTGAGGTTTGTTTGCTTTGGTCAAGCTTGATTGTGGTAGAATCTCTTCTAGGCTAGATGTTCTTAATGCTAATCCTGAACTGAGAGGTTAGGGTTTGATTTCAAGCATCTTAGCATCACACCAATGTTTAAGGAGCATAGATAAGGCTAGATCTAGAGCTTACCATTAGGCTTGCTAAGAGATTAGAGGTCTTGTTTGGTATGAGATGTATTGCTTAATGCCTGCTTGTGTAGATTCTTTACTTTGTGAGAACAAGTCTAGAGATGCATAGGTTTGATTGATTCTTGCCATGAGAGTGGAAGAAACTTGTCTTAGATTTATATGTCTAGAGATTAGCTCAAAGCTTTGCTTGAGATTTGTTGGCCAAAGTGTGATAACCTCATTCATTAGTCTAGCCCATGAATCCCTCCTCAAGGCCTTCTTTGTTTATTGATTTTTAAGTCTTAATCATGTTGCTTGCTTGTTGTTTGATTCGTTTTTGCATTGCTCTGTTTTTATTGTGTTGCTCTGTTTCCCGGATTTATCTAGCTCGACCCTGCACTCGATCTACACTCGATCGAGTGCTAGCTCGAGTTCATCCCCAGAACTCTTGTTTATGTTTCGTGTTTTTCCTGTCTTACTTTCTGCATTTTATATTTCATCATAGGACTGTTAGTGACAAACATCCTTTGCATTTGGCTTGACTTAGGCATAATAAGTACATCCTTAGTGATTACAGAACACTCATATTGGATTGACACCTCTTATTCTACAACTGCATAAGGGGAATTGAAACACCCATCCATCCATTCCATATCTCACCATTGCATACATTCATCACCCACACCAAAAAGATCTTGTTTCAATTTGGCGCCGTTGCCCATTTGAGTGTGTTTTTGTGATTAAGTTCGTTTATACACTTGTGAAGTTGCTGGACTCGAATCTTCTGTTGCTGGGTTGTCTTGAGTTTCAGGTACCCACTCGACCGAGCAGTGATCAAGCACTTGATCGAGTCAGAAGCCGTGTACATTTGGACACCGCTTCCCAGTCGACTCAACAACCCACACGAGCCTGAGCTCAATTGTGAACCTGTTCGAGTCTGTACTCGCGTTTGTTGATGCACACAAGGTCTAAGGGNAAGTTCATCCCCAGAACTCTTGTTTATGTTTCGTGTTTTTCCTGTCTTACTTTCTGCATTTTATATTTCATCATAGGACTGTTAGTGACAAACATCCTTTGCATTTGGCTTGACTTAGGCATAATAAGTACATCCTTAGTGATTACAGAACACTCAGATTGGATTGACACCTCTTATTCTACAACTGCATAAGGGGAATTGAAACACCCATCCATCCATTCCATATCTCACCATTGCATACATTCATCACCCACACCAAAAAGATCTTGTTTCAATTTGGCGCCGTTGCCCATTTGAGTGTGTTTTTGTGATTAAGTTCGTTTATACACTTGTGAAGTTGCTGGACTCGAATCTTCTGTTGCTGGGTTGTCTTGAGTTTCAGGTACCCACTCGACCGAGCAGTGATCAAGCACTTGATCGAGTCAGAAGCCGTGTACATTTGGACACCGCTTCCCAGTCGACTCAACAACCCACACGAGCCTGAGCTCAATTGTGAACCTGTTCGAGTCTGTACTCGCGTTTGTTGATGCACACAAGGTCTAAGGGGAAAGACAATCTTCAAAGGCTTATTGACAACATCCATAGGAAGCAAAAGGGTTTGGGAAATCAGAGAAGAAGAGTAGTTCAAGTTCAGCAAGAGGATCCACTGATCATGGAGCAACAAGCTAACCATGAGCAGAGACCTAGGCACATTGGTGCTGGAGATGCACCCAACACCCACAACCAAAGGGCTGGTATTGTGCCTCCAACAGTGCCAAACAACAACTTTGAGATCAAAAGTGGATTGATCTCCATGATTCAAGCCAACAAGTTCCATGGGTTGCCAATGGAGGATCCACTAGATCATCTTGATGAGTTTGACATAATCTGTGGTCTTACAAAGATCAATGGAGTGAGTGAAGATGGATTCAAGTTGAGGCTCTTCCCATTCTCACTTGGAGATAAGGCACACCTTTGGGAGAAGACTCTTCCTACTGGAGCAATAACCACATGGGATGCTTGCAAGAAGGCTTTCTTGGCAAAAAATTTCTCAAATGCAAAGATTGCTAGATTGAGGAATGAAATTTCTGGGTTTGCTCAAAGAAACAATGAAAGCTTTTGTGAAGCTTGGGAGAGGTTTAAATGATTCCAGACTCAATGCCCTCATCATGGCTTCAGCAATGAGTCACTCTTGAGTACATTGTGTAGAGGAGTGCTTCCCAAGATCAGGATGCTTGTTGACACAGCTTCTAATGGCAACTTCCTCAACAAGAATGTGGAAGAAGGCTGGGAGTTAGTTGAGAACCTTGCTCAGTCAGATGGCAACTATAATGAACACTATGACAGAACCATAAGGTCATCATCAACTGATCAAGAGGACAAGTACAAGAAGGACTTGAAGATGGTCAATGAGAAGCTTGACAAGATCTTTCTTAGCCAACAAAAGTCTATTCACTTCATTGGTGAAGAAGAGGTTCCAGTTCAAGAGGGGGAGACTGAATTTGCTGAGTTGTGCTACATGCAAAATCAGGGAGGATTCAAAGGCTACAACCAAGGGGGTTTCAAGAACAACAATCACTCAACAACATCAAGTGTTCCAGCCTCAGTTGTGTCCCCCACCAGGGTTTCAGACTAACCAAGACCAGGAACAAGACTTAAGAGCCATGATGCAGCAGTTGTTGATTGGGCAAACAAAAGGAAAGATTGAGGAAGCCAAGCAGTTGCTGAATTGAATCAAAGGCTCACATCCCAGTATAATGACCTTAACATGAAGTTTGAAGGTCTCAACTCTACAGTGAAGTATATGGAGAGCAACATTGCCTCTACTTCTGCTCCTAAACCCAACCAACTCCCTAGAAAAGCTGTTTAAAATCCAAGGGAGTTCACTGCAAAAGCCATCCATATCTCTGATGAGGAAGTCACTGTTGACAGTGATGTTCAAGATGGGGAGGATTGGTCAGTTATTGAAGCTTTGAGTGAAGTTTGTGTAGAGAAATCTGAATCCGCCATTGCACTCGACCAGGTACTCGAGCCAGCACTCGACCGAGTGCCTGATCGAGTGGTCGATCGAGCTGAGGGATCAGGAGCTGTTAAACCTACTAAGTACATTCCTCCTGCTTACAAACCACCTCTACCATTCCCAGGACGTTTCAAAGCACAAAGGATCAAGGAATTAAGGGAAATCATTGAGAAAAAGGAGATGTTGGCTAAGCAACAAGAGGATGAGAAAGCTTTGAAGGAAGAAGATGTGGTTGAGAAACAAGAGGAAGTGATGGCTATTCAAGAGATCATCATTGCTTACCAAGAAGAGGAGAGAGGACCTCCCTTGGAACAATATGAACCTTATCCTCTCTATAGAGATTTTTTGCTTGATTTGTCAAAGAAAAAGGCTCAAGCTCAAGATGAGAAGGATCTTGAGAACCTTGGAGGAGTGATCATCCCAATTAAGCTTAAGGATCCAGGACCATTCTATCTGCCTTGCACAATCAGTTACCTCCACTACAACCAATGCCTTTGTGATTGGGGAGCTTCAACTAGTGTGATACCATACTCCATAGCTCAAAAGCTTGGGAGAACTGATTTCAAATCCACCAACCTCCATGTATGCCTAGCTGATGGGTCAAACAAAGAAGTAGTTGGAAGGTTGGAGAATGTCCCACTCAAGATAGGGAAGGCAAGGGTTCATACAGATTTTGTGGTATTGGAGATGGACAAGGAACCTGAAGATCCTATCATCCTTGGGAGGCCATTCTTAGCCACTGTTGGAGCAGTCATTGATGTCAAGGAAGGTCTTGTGACCTTGAATATTGCTGAGGGTAAGTTATGAGGTTCAATATCTATAACCCAACAAACCTTCCTACCATTGATGATCAGCCTTTTACTATCAAAGACAAAGGTGGTCAAAAGGTCTTAAGTGATAAGGAAACTCCAAAGGCTGAGCTCTCTCTTCAAGAAGACTCTGTGGAAAAGCTTAAGAGGTCAGTTCAAGAGCTGTCTAGTATGGTTGAGGATCTCCAAGTTAAGCTGAACAAGAGGTCTTTGAGGAAAGCAAGACCAAGGCTCAAAATCAAGAAGAAGTATGGTTTGTGTGCTAAGGGTGAGGTGATCAAGGATCAACTTCACAGTGACCAAGAGGTTCCAGGGAGGATTTCATCACCTCCTTGGTATCTA
>NC_025704.1:20397309-20421808 GCF_000633955.1 Camelina sativa
TGCCTTTGTGATTGGGGAGCTTCAACTAGTGTGATACCATACTCCATAGCTCAAAAGCTTGGGAGAACTGATTTCAAATCCACCAACCTCCATGTATGCCTAGCTGATGGGTCAAACAGAGAAGTAGTTGGAAGGTTGGAGAATGTCCCACTCAAGATAGGGAAGGCAAGGGTTCATACAGATTTTGTGGTATTGGAGATGGACAAGGAACCTGAAGATCCTATCATCCTTGGGAGGCCATTCTTAGCCACTGTTGGAGCAGTCATTGATGTCAAGGAAGGTCTTGTGACCTTGAATATTGCTGAGGGTATAGTTATGAAGTTCAATATCTATAACCCAACCAACCTTCCTACCATTGATGATCAGCCTTTTACTATCAAAGACAAAGGTGGTCAAGAGGTCTTAAGTGATAAGGCAACTCCAAAGGCTGAGCTCTCTCTTCAAGAAGATTCTGTGGAAAAGCTTAAGAGGTCAGTTCAAGAGCTGTCTAGTATGGTTGAGGATCTCCAAGTTAAGCTGAACAAGAGGTCTTTGAGGAAAGCAAGACCAAGGCTCAAAATCAAGAAGAAGTATGGTTTGTGTGCTAAGGGTGAGGTGATCAAGGATCAACTTCACAGTGACCAAGAGGTTCCAGGGAGGATTTCATCACCTCCTTGGTATCTAGACCAAGTTTAAGAAGGAAACCAAAAGTCAAGCTTAGTGACTCTAAACAAGCTCACTAGGGAGGAAGTCCCTAAGGTATCCTTTGTAAATATGGTTTAATTTCTTAGTAGTTTTGATGTGTTTTCTTTTATGTTTGTGTTGGACAGGCCTTTTAGTGAGAATGGAGTTGGGTATGGAGAGATTTGGACTTGGGCAAGGAGATTCGCAGGCCCACTCGACCATCCCACAAGAGGTACTCGACCGAGTTGGAGAAGGAGTGAGGCCCATTCGATTCCCATTCTTCTAGAATGATCGAGTGGAGGGAGAAAAGGAAGAAAAATTTTGAATTTTCAAACTTGGGTCAAGGAGCTCGACCACGTGCTGGTCGAGTGTGGGGTCGAGTGGCAGCCAAAAGCAAGTCAAAGATTCCCAATTCAAATTTGAATGGTATGGACGCTCCACCCTTGTCTCCTTGTCCCCTTAGCTTCTTTAAATAGGACTTGCACGATCCTATACCTCTCACACTCTCTCATTTGCTAAAAACAACTAAATTCAAGTTTTAAAATCTCTCTCAAAGTTCATCTTTTGCTCAAGCTTTGTTCTTTCAAGTTTTTGGGTCACTAACCTATTAACTTTGAGCTTTGAGTCTATTCCTTTCAGTTCCTTTTGAAAATGTCTTCTAAGATCACCAGGAAGTCTCAACAAACCGCTGCAAGCTCCATGGAACGTCGTGATGCTGGCCTTGAAAGAAGGAGAGAAGCTGGAAAGACAACTCGACGCCCCACTCGATCATGCACTCGACCGAGTGGTGGTTCGAGCAGCCGGTCGAGCCAGATGCCGAGTCCAAGGAGAGAATCAGTTGAGGAAGATCCTGAGAGGACTGAAAGTGAGGAGGAAAGGGAGCCAACTCTCAATGAGTTTATGAGGAGACACAAGGCCAAAGGGAAGAGGCCAACAGTTGAGGTTGAGCAAGAGGAGAGTGAAAATGAGAGTGAGGAAGAAAGTGAAGAAGAAGAGTTAGAGGATGATGGGGAAGCAGAATCTTGTGGGTTGTCAAAGAGGCAGCTTTATGATGCTTTCATGAGAATGGAGTTCTTGGGGACTAGATATCCTCACAAGGAAACCATGGAGAAGCTTGCCATTGATGAAGATGTGGAGTTTCTTTTTGAGAAAAGTAACTTAACCAAGTTCATGGGGCTTTGCATGGAGGGCTACAAAGAAGAAAGTTGTGAGTTCCTAGCCACTGTCAAGTTGCATACATATGCAAGGAAGGATGCTGAGGCTGGAGCTGGTCACATTTCCTTCACAATCAAGGGGAAGAAGCATGAGCTTTCAATGAGAAAGATAGCCAATGTGTTTGGTTTTGAAGTTGGGAGCAATAGGAGCTTGATGATACCAAGAGAGGAGCTCTATTCAGTTTGGGAAACCATTGGGGACAACAAACTCTACTCATCCTCCAATTCCAAGAGCTCAAGGATAAGGAGCCCAGTCCTAAGGTACTTCCACAAAGCTCTTGCCAACACCTTCTTTGCAAGGAAGGAAACTGGGAATATCAATGAGGGGGAGCTAAAGATGATTGATATGGCTCTCAATGGGATCATCCTCAAAGCAAGAGATGGGACCATCATCCTTGGGAGCACTGTAGAGACTGATCTTGCAATGGTGCTCATAGACCATATGATATATTTGAGAAGTTGGGTAGGCAAGTTGGAGAACAAAGGCTCAAGAGGAGCACTAACCATTGGAGGCATCATTACTCCAATTCTACAAGCTGCCAAGGTCCCACTTAGAGGAGAAAGGGTCTCACCAAGATGGATTGACTCAAGCTACCTCACCTCTACTCTCATCCTAGCCAAGGAGATGCATCAAGGAAATCACATCTTCAATTTTGAGCTTCCTACACTTGGAAAGAAACAATTGATCTTGCCTAACCAAGAGCTCACCACCATTCAAGAAGGAGCCAACATTGACTTTTGGCCAGCTGAGGAGCACTTATTTGATGGAGTAGTTCAAGCTAGAGTTGAGGAAGCTGGGAATGCACAAGTGGCTGATGGGGAGGAGCAGTTTTATTTTGAGGATTATGAGCCCAACCCAAGGGATAGTAGAGGAGTGAGGGAGAATAGCAAGAGGTTGACACTTTTGCAAAAGTGGAACAAGTGGCATGGGAAGAGGTTTGATAAGCTGAAGAAGAAGATGACCAACATGGCTAAGTCTATCAAGGGCTTAAAGAAGGAGGTTGCTGACTTGAAGAGTGGGAATTCTTCACCTTCACCATCAAGCCCTTTGAGGAGAAGTAGCTCAACTAGAGCACTTTCAAGAGTTGCAAACCCTTTGGAACCAGCTAGGGCTTCAATGTATGAGCCAAATCAGAGGAAGAGGAGCTCAAGTACCCGAGAACATCAGTCTTCGAGGCACTCGACCGGGTCACTCGAGCACCCACTCGACCGAGCACCACCGACGTACTCGACCGAGCACCTTCCCAGATCACCCTATGGCTTCCCACCTCCAGCTGCTTATCCAGGTTATCCAAGATACCCTCCCATCCCACCTCAATACTACATGGATCCAGCTCTCTACCAGCAGTTCTGCCAGCAGCAAGGTCAACATTTTGACACTCGCGGTCCAGCTCGACCCCCCCACTCGGACACGCACTCGACCGAGTCACGGTCGATCGCCATCGTCGAGCTGCCCCAAACTCCATCTCCAAGTCACCAACAAGACCCCAACTACTCCTATGACAGCATGCAGATGGATGTGGACAACTTCTTCCACAATCCCTAAGGTACCACCATCACCTTCACTTGTAAATATCATTGCATTTCATATTTTGTTTAGTTCTCTTAGTCTTGAATCCTCAATCAAATTTCTTTCACACAAGGGACTGTGTGATTTAAGTTTGGGGGAGGGTTTGAGATAGCATTTGACATTGTGTTTGGTGTTCTTATTTCAAATTTTTAGCATCTTCATATTAGTATTTGCATAAGCATCTAAGGCATAGAAAAATCCTAAAAATTTGAAATTTTTTTGAAAAAACCTTTATAAAAAAAGAGTGTTCATATAGTTTGCATTGCATATTAGGATCTTGTTTAGCATATTTCATTTAGGATTGTATAATATTTGCATTAGGGATCTATGATGAGTATTTCGTTGTTAGCTTGTTTATTCACTAGACTAGGATCAATACCCAAGTTAATAGTACTTTGATGCTAGTTGAGTGGTTAGAAGCATAAGATTGAACCAAGCCTTGAATTCCTAAATTGCATTATGGTCTAAACTGAAGCATGTTGTGATTTGATGCCATTTCCTATTTATAAGAACCTAATATTGACTTTCAATTATCAACTTGTGCATTGCTTTAAACTCATGGATACCATATACATATTTGGATCATCTTTTTCCTTTTACCACTCTTGTTGATCCAAGTAGCTGATTTCCTTATTAAGAATCAGTTTCCCTACCCTCAACCTATCCTTCTTTCAGGCCAAATTTATTCTTGAGTGTGTAAGGCCTATTTTGGGATTGAGCTTGGTATAAAGTGTTAAGTTTGAACTGACAAGAGTAAGACCTTGTGTAGTTCTAGTTTGCATTTTTCAAACTAGATAGGACTAGGTGGTTCACTTGTTGGTTTTGGGACTTGGCTGTTTTGAAAAGAAAAGAGGAAAAACAAAAACAAAAAGGGTAGAGTCTTTGAAGAGGAGAATATGTGTTTAAGGAAAGTCTAGTGAAAGGATGGGAAGTAAAGATTATTGAAATTGGTTCTAGTTAAAGAAAAGAAAGAAAGAAAAAAAAAAGAAAAGTCTAGCAAAAAGCTTGTATGTCTTAAGAATAAGAAGAAAAGAGAACCATAGTAAATAAGTGAGAATCCCCCATCCCACTAGAAAGATCAAATAAGAAACCTCTCCTAAGACTAGAAAACCAAAAGAGAAAAGGGTGAAAGAGAAAAGAAGAAGTTAAGGGGTAGCACTAGGATCATTTGGGTTTAGATTGATAGGATAAACACTTTGGGTGCCTTTGGGTAGACAAGGTTTTATTCTTGTATGTGTCTAGGTGTTCTTACCTTTAGCATTCTTCTAAAGCTCAATCCATTTTTTATGAGAGAACCTTGATATTGACAAGCCCCACTCTAAGAGACCATCATTTTCTCAAAACCCTTTATTACCAAGCCAAATGAGTTTAAGCTTTGCATAGAATTGATTCATGTTCTTGATTAATGAATGTTAAAGGAAATGGTTGATTTGAATGCATGTGGATAACTAAGGCTCAAATCAATAAAGGTTGTGATATGCTTGTCTAAAATCTTTAAGTACAGCTCATTCACCTTGCATCATAGTACTAGTAACTTGGACATTGATTCTAGATGGTCTATTTGCAAGCTTTAGGAGCTGAGATCCCACTTTCAAACCTCACTTACCTTCTTATGTCTTGCTTATTTGCTTGAGGGCAAGCAAATACTAAGTTTGGGGGTATTGATGTTCATATATTTTACCATGTTTTCCCTTAGTTTATTCACATCTTTTGCTATCCATTTAGGCCATTATTGTGTAGCTTTAGCACTAATCATGCATAAGAGTTTAGTTGCATTGCATTTGCATCTTTTCATGCATATTCAGGTGATTTTGGAGCTTAAGGAGCATGGAAGCAATGCTGAGGAGAAGTGAGCCAATCATGAAGGAAAAGCAAGAGTGTTAAGGCTGAAGAAGGTCTAGAGTCCAACTCGACCGCACACTCGACCAGACACTCGACCGTGTACTGAGGAGGACTCGACCGAGTGGAGAATGCACGAGAGAAGCCAGCTCGACCTGCCACTCGACCGAGCACAGGTCGAGTTGACCGAGCCGTTGACTATTTTGTCTTTTAGTGTTTTTAGGGCTTCCACCTCCTCTCCTATATAAAGCCTTGTACCTGTAGCCACCAAAGTGTGAAACCTTTTTAGAGAGTAAGAAACCTAGTTTTTACTTTTTAAGGAATTATCCCCTTTGCCTTTTTATTTTCTTAGATTTTGTACCCTTTTTAAGAAAACTCTTAGATTCTTCAATATTGTTGGTTCCATAACTTTCAATATATTAAGAATTTGGGTTTGATTCCTTTTGCAACATTGTAAATCTTGTTCTTATCTTTCATTTGATGCAAGTTTCGAGATTTTCTGGGTTTATGACTTTGATGTTCATCATGTGTTCATGTGAGTAGTGCTTAGGATCTTGAGGATGGGTTAGGCTGGGCTGTGTTTGAGGTTTGTTTGCTTTGGTCAAGCTTGATTGTGGTAGAATCTCTTCTAGGCTAGATGTTCTTAATGCTAATCCTGAACTGAGAGGTTAGGGTTTGATTTCAAGCATCTTAGCATCACACCAATGTTTAAGGAGCATAGATAAGGCTAGATCTAGAGCTTACCATTAGGCTTGCTAAGAGATTAGAGGTCTTGTTTGATGGGATGTATTGCTTAATGTCTGCTTGTGTAGATTCTTTACTTTGTGAGAACATGTCTAGAGATGCATAGGTTTGATTGATTCTTGCCATGAGAGTGGAAGAAACTTGTCTTAGATTTATATGTCTAGATTTTAGCTCAAAGCTTTGCTTGAGATTTGTTGGCCAAAGTGTGATAACCTCATTCATTAGTCTAGCCCATGAATCCCTCCTCAAAGCCTTCTTTGTTTATTGATTTTTAAGTCTTAATCATGTTGCTTGCTTGTTGTTTGATTCGTTTTTGCATTGCTCTGTTTTTATTGTGTTGCTCTGTTTCCCGGATTTATCTAGCTCGACCCTGCACTCGATCTACACTCGATCGAGTGCTAGCTCGAGTTCATCCCCAGAACTCTTGTTTATGTTTTGTGTTTTTCCTGTCTTACTTTCTGCATTTTATATTTCATCATAGGACTGTTAGTGACAAACATCCTTTGCATTTGGCTTGACTTAGGCATAATAAGTACATCCTTAGTGATTACAGAACACTCAGATTGGATTGACACCTCTTATTCTACAACTGCATAAGGGGAATTGAAACACCCATCCATCCATTCCATATCTCACCATTGCATACATTCATCACCCACACCAAAAAGATCTTGTTTCACAACCATTTCATCGTAGCAGTTCTCCACTGCACATAGACTTCCTTTCAACACCTTTAAATCGAAAAAAATTCCATCAGTAGTAGTTGAATGTCTCTGACACTACACTAAAGGACAAGATATTTTTGCCGTTTTCAATGCTAGTAGATTCACGAGTACGTAACGACCATAAGAAATTTTCACCCACCAGGATTCCCTCAGGGTTCACACGGCTCAAGCCAAAAAAAATTTCTCCATGGGAAATCAATCACGTGGCCAACTAACCACCAATAGAAATAACGTACTTGGTCTACGTTATAGAGTTTTCTTTTTTTTTTGGTGTTATAAAAGATTTTTAAAATCATTCAAAGTTTACTAAAATCTCATAGAATCTAATAGAATCTCATAAAATCACATTTTTTCCTTTTCTTTTTTTAATAGAATATTTCCAAAACACAGTCAAATCTCCTAAAATCTTTCAGAATTCTAAAATTTTAAAATCCTACAAAATCCTAAGAATATCAAGTTGAATACCCCCCCTCTTCAGAAAGGTCTTCGAAAGCGGCCCGTACTGAAGACCTCTGAAAGTTTCCTAAAACGTATTTTCCTTGTATTTTGGTCCAAATTGCTATAAAACCTGTAAAACCTTGTTGAAATCTGAAATACTTGATAATGACCTTTTATACCTGAAATCTCATCAAACTCTTTCTAAATGCATATGAAAACTATAGCTAATATGAGTAAAATAATGATATTATCAACTCCCCCGACTTAGACTTTGCTTGTCCTCAAGCAAATAATCAGAATAAATCATGGAAAAGAGGTTTTGAAAATAACTGGTATTCACTTATTTTTGGGAATATTGTCTTTGCACTCTTCTTCGCCTTGACATTAGGAACTTACATTTGTAATGCCCATGAGAATCATCAACGCTCCTTGATCCCACAATTGTTTAGAGTCTCCAGAATCTCCTTTGTCATCTCTTTACATAAATTAAAGCAGTAATAAAAAGTGAAATCTTACCAAGAGAAAATCAATCAAAGGCTTGTCGACTCTCTTCAAGATAAGACTTTCTTCGTATGATTCCTTTCCTCTCCCTTTTCTCACTTCCAAGGAATCTATCTCTCCCTAATTTTCTAGGGTATCATTTTTTTTTTTTTTATATATATACATTGGACAGGCTTCCATGAAACCCAAAGTATGCACGGGTTTACGCGACATCCCTTTGGCTCACTTCTTTGCTACCTATATCCTTATTCTTTTCTTTTCTCTATTTTGTCTTTTCTCTTTTTTTTAAGAGTATTGAAGGGAAGAGAGAGGGGAACATACTTTTGAAGAAGTGCAATGTCTTGTGTGGCTTAAAAGTAGAGATCTAGTCCAATGTATACCAATTCCCAGGGCTTGAAAATTAAGTCCGGTTTAGGTCTTATATAATTTAGAGACAACGTTAGATCATCTGAATATCCATCGAATAGGGACTTGGGGGATTGTTGAGTCGGCTCACAGTCTTTCCAAACTTTGATTCTGTAGTCAAGAATAATCAAGAGTCATAAGAGTGTTAATCCAAATCAAATAAACCGTTAGAATAAGATCATAATCCCCTACTAGTTTTGACTCAATAAAAAATAATGTGACTCGATAAAAACGTCAAAATTATTGATGTAAAAAGTGGAAAAAGTGGAAAGTAGCATTAATATAGGATGGAACATCCTTCCCCCCCTAGACTTAAATCACACCGTCCTCGGTGGAAAAAAGAAAGAGTTGAGGATTAAAAATCATAGGAAAAGTGTAGGGTTTAAGAACAATGTCATCTTGATGGAATGGTTGCCCAAAAACTATCTAGAGTTCGGCTGTGGTAATGAAAATATGGTGACTAACCGTTTATACTTCCTTTGGTTGCTTGACATCGAGTTTGAACTAGGTTAAGTTCATTCGAATTCTATTTGATATATCTCTAAATGCATCCTACTTGAAACAAAAACCTAAAACCATCAATAATAATGAGAAGTAAAAATAATAAAAACATACCTAAGTAATAGAATGGTGATGGTATGTGGTAGGATGGTGGTGGGTTTAGATTTGTCTCGCGGTACACGGATGAACGGTCGCGGACATAGCTGATGGTAAGGTGGTGGTACGCGGTACATGGGACGTGGGACACTGGACATGGCATCGGCTACGGTTGGTATGGCTGGTGGGGACTCTCGGCATCAATCACATGAGGATTGTGATTGATCCATCGCCTTCGGCTTGCTTCGGACATGTTGAACATGGCCGGTCAGTAGGTGGTGCTTGCCACTAGTCATAGTGTGCATAGTCAATCCATGGGTACTTCTTCTTCCTTTTTTTTGGCTTTTCTATTTTCTATTTTTTTGTGTTAATTTTTTTATAAACCTGAAACTAAAATGCAAGAATATTAAAAATAAAAGAAAATAAATCCTCAAACTAAAAACTAAAAACTTACTAGACATGGGTTGCCTCCCAAGAAGCAGGCTTGTTTAACGTCGTTGGCTCGACGTTAGCGGCCAAGTTAGGCTTTGAAAGAGTCTGCTTCAGGAATCAATGCTCCTTCGGCTCCTTTTATATCTTGATAGTCTGCTCCAGCTTCAATAACTAGTTTTCCTTTTGCGGAAGTTTCAAATACTTTTGCATGAAGAAGAACTTTCTTAGTATGCCTTATCATCTCTTGGATCTGTTCCTTGCTCTTGCCACTTAGCTCAGGAGGAACTATGATCTTGATCATGGAAATTTGTGGTGGCTTAGGCGGTTTAGGTGGCTTGGGTAGCAGGTTGTTGGTACTTGTGGATGCAGAATGGACGAATTGCTTCAGCTTGTCGATGTTAGGATCCATCGATTCTTCATGTAGTGAGTAGGTCGGCCACGGTTTTGGCTTGGAGAGAGTCGGATATAACTTCTTCTTGTTGATGTTAGCAAAGGTTGTCCTCTTTGACTTGTGGTCAATGATAGCTCCAACAGTAGCTAGGAATGGTCTTCCTAAAATCAAAGGTCTCTCAGTCTTGTCTTCCATATCTAGGATGTGAAAATCGGTTGGGACTATGAAATCTCCCACAACAAGTTGTAGGTCTCGAACTAATCCATCGGGAAACTTTTGTGATGAGTCTCCAAAGACTAAACTGAGGTTGGATGGCGATATGTTCTCGCAATCCTAGCTTTTCAGCTATACTTCTTGACATAATATTAACATTAGCACCAGAATCACAAAGAGAGTTAGAGAATTCAATGCCTGTTATGGAGCATGAGCAAACAAAACGGCCTGGATCTTCAGCTTTAAGTAGTCTCCTTAATTGGTAGTGGCTTGCGGTTTCTTCATCAAATGGACATGTCATACGAATAACATCCTCATAAGAGTCAAAGAGTGGTACCATATGTTTGGGTTCACGGTAGGTGAGGGCTGGTATGGCTGAGATAGCATTGCAATATCCTTTAGGATTCTCTTCGGGTTTTCCCGGAAGTACACCAACTTGGCGTGGAACAACATTAGCGGTTTGAGCAACTTGAGTTTCAAGCTTCTTAACATGGATAGAAATGCTTTCAAACTTCCCATTCAGTTCAGTATAGATGTTATCCATCCTTGAGTTGATGTCTCTTGATTGCTTTTGAAAAGCAACAAGGAGTTCTTGCATCCTTAGATCGATGTTGGCACCATCTTGAGAGGTAGGCGCTTGGGCTGGTCCGGATTGGAAAGGCGGCTTGTTGTTGTTGAATTGGGGTCTCGGCTGAAAATTGCTGTTGTTTCCACCAAAGTTGTTTCTTTGAAAGCGGTTAGCTTGCTGAGGATAATTCTGATCTTGGGGATTGATTCTCCACATTTGGGTTCCTATAAGAAAGGTTAGAAGTGTTTCTAAAATTGTTGTTGAAGTTGCTGTTGTACCCTCGCTTTTGGTAGTATCCTTGAGCACCAACGTAGTTGACTTCTTCTTCTTGGTCATAAGAATCTTCTTAGAAAGCCTCCATGTTTCCATTGTTAATAGTATCACAAACATTTACCCCACGTTGTTGGTTCCTTAGGGCCTCTCCAATGGTCCTCTATTTTTGCCTCTATAATAGAGAAACTCTATAATAGAGGTGAGTTTTACTCCAATGGTCCTCTATTCTCACCTCTAAAATAGAGATTGCTATTTTTTCCTCTATTTATAGAGGAACCCTATTTTTTTTTACAAAGGTTCCTCTATAAATAGAGGAAAAAATAGCAATCTCTATTTTATAGAGCACCATTGGAGTAAAATTCACCTCTATTATAGAGTTCCTCTAGTATAGAGAAAAATATAGAGAAAACCATTGGAGATGGTCTTAGAAGTTGATTCATCATGTTCTTAAGGTCGGCAATCTCCTTAGCGTCGGAATTGCTAGAACGGATGGTTCTATCAAAGTCGGTGCAAGTGTTGCTACTACTTGCGGCAAGGTTGTCAATGAGAGCTCGTCCTTCTTAAACGGTCTTCGTAGTGAAATCTCCATTGTTAGCCGTCTCGAGTGAAAGTTGATACTTAGGGTGTAATCCTCTATATAAAGTGCTTAAGAGGTTACCTTGAGCAAAACCATGATGGGGATAGTCACGTTCATAGTCCTTGAAACGTTCCCATGCTTCATAAAAAGATTCGACCGGTCCTTGTTGAAAACTTTGCAGCTTGTTGCGAAGAGAGTTGGATCTTGACTTTGTGTAGAAGTGGTTAAGAAAGGCTGACTTGCATCCTTCCCAGCTAGTAATCGATCCAGGAGGTAGAGACTTTAACCATCTATGAGCCTTGTCGGCTAGAGAGAAAGGAAAAAGCTTACACTTCAAGTAATCTTCGGGAAATCCATTGGTTCTTGTTGTAAAGCAGATTTCATCAAAAAGATCAATATGGTCCATCGGATGTTCAGTAGTAAGGCCATGGAACTGATTTTGTTTCACCAAACCAATAATTTGAGGTTTAATCTCGTAATCAAGTCTTGGAGGATGAGTGATACGGATAGCAACGCGGTCTTGAGGATATTGGTTGGGAGCATCATAATCGGCTATGGTACGGTTAGGTGCGGCACATCTTAGAGGGTGCACATAAGCAGGTTGTCTTCCGCCAGCTTGAGGTAGTGGTGGATTAGCGACGAGAGCAGGCTGGTGAGGAGGAACATCAAGATTGTCTCCCACGCCTAGAGGGTTAGCATCACGAGGAGCTTGTTGATGGTCTCGGCCAACTTCAGGGTCGAGTTGCGGATCAGCGGCTACAAGGTTGGGGTTATCACCTTGTGCGAGAATTGGTTCTCCTTGCTCGTTGAGGGCAGGAGGTATCAGTGGTTAGTCGAGGTTAAGGGGACCTTGGTCCTGGTTCCTTTCTTCAGCCATGAGTTGTTATTTTCGAAGTTTCCTAAGCTCATGTTCTAGTCGATCAATGTCTTGAATTGGAGATACGCTTCCGGAGGGTTGACTCCTAGTCATGCACTACAAAATCCAAAAACAGAAACTAAAAGGAAAAATAGAGGTAATCGAGAAACAAGAAAATAAACTAAAATTGAAAAATTCAAAAGAAAAATTCAAAGTATCTTAGACGAAAGTTCTTATCAAATTCAATGGGCAGCTAGTTACTCCCCGGCAATGGTGCCAAAATGCTTTGATGTGTGTAGAATTTCACTCCAAATCTTTTACCTGAAAAGACTACACAACGACTGAAAGTGCACAGTTAATCAGTGTAGTATTTTAAGATCGATCCCACAGAGAGTAATAGCTAACAGAAATTGAATTAAAAGAGAAAGAACTATGGCTAAAACTAAATAAGAGATTGGGGGTTTTGGTTTTCCTAATATCTATTGCAAATTAATAAAAACGGTTTAAAACTATAAG
This sequence comes from Camelina sativa, assembly GCF_000633955.1. NCBI lineage: Eukaryota > Viridiplantae > Streptophyta > Magnoliopsida > Brassicales > Brassicaceae > Camelina > Camelina sativa. Next base: position 20,409,832 of record NC_025704.1, read on the forward strand.
GCTAAGGTGTTGGGCGTTTTGGGAGTCATCTTAGGGTTTTCATGGTTCTAACCAATATTAAGTGTAAGATCTAACAAGTAAATACTAATTTTGGTCTAGGTTCTTAACTACGAAACACTAATGAACTAACAAGCTATTTTCATAGAATGAAAGTCTAAAGTCTTCATACTCCGTTACTCAACTTTTGCAGGCAACGACGCATGTCAACCAGCTAGTTAAACAAGTTCGATACATTCACCAAACTCCGCAATTCAACTTACGCAGGTTACGACACGAGGTTTCGGTATAACACTAGTTCGGAGAAGTAGGATAACGCGGTTAACGCTCCCGTTCTCTAGATCAGCACTTGGTGACCAATCCAAGCACATGCATTACGATAAAGATGTCCCAAAAGAATTGTAATATAAAACCGAAAATAAGATCTAACAACCTAATTGAAGCGAACCATGAATTCCCCTTGAATCACCTCATAAAACCCAACAAATAAAACTAATCGCTCATGATGCAAAGAAACGACATTGATATTATAAAGAATAGCATCAAAAATGAATCAAATAACAAAAGGGGTTCAAAGGAAACTTCTCTAGTTGTCACAAAAGTAACTTGATCCCAAAAGCAATGAAAGTATGAAAGAACTAGAAAGAGTAGAGAGAGAGAGATTGGTGGCAGATCTTCAAGCTTCGAGAGGGATGAGAGGTTGCGGCTGCTTCTCTGGTCGTGGCTAGGGCGGCTCCAAAAGCTGTAGAAGATGCACACTTGAAAACCCTAGATCTTAAGAGTATTTATAGGGTTTTGTCTTGGATTAGGGTTTGTAAGGGTAGGAACATCTTTTCTTCTTGAATGCAGGACAAGGGGCGGCGAAATAGGCTTCTGGACCGAGGAGGAGGCTTGGACTGGGCCGCCGTGATATTTGCTGGTCAGGCCTTGAATAAAAGCCCATCGGCTGGTCGGTTCTTCTTACGTCGGTTTATAACACTCTCGGTAAATCAAGCATAACTTCTTGATGAATGGATGGATTGACTTGATTCTACTTCGAGGAGAAAGATGACTCTTCCAGCTTTCCACAGTAACCAAGCACGTCAAAATGTGAGTTCGGTAAGGTCTTCATAAGTGGCCCGTACTAAAGAGCTCTGAAACTTTCCTAAAACGTATTTTCCTTGTCTTTTGGTCCAAATTGCTATAAAACCTGTAAAACCTTGTTGAAACCTGAAATACATGATAATAGAGCTTTTATACCTGAAATCTCATCCAACACTTCCTAAATGCATATGAAAACTATAGCTAATATAAGTAAAATAATGATGTTATCAGTGTTCTTGAGTTGTTCGTCGTTTGTAATAGCTAAGATCCGTAAAGTTGGTCTTCCTTTGCTTGGTCTTTGTTAGTGGTGGCCTAAAAACCACGCGTAGTGTTTATAGTCTTAGCGCGTGAAGTCCGTCTTTGTTCTAGTCTTCGGTTGTGTTTTGTAGTGCTTTTGCTTTTACTTTTACTTTTGCTTTTCTGTTACAATCATTAGCTGTCCAAGGTTTGTCTGTTTTGTTGATCTCATCGAACAGAGAACCCACACGTTTATCTTTTGTTGCGTAGGATCCGTCCGAACTGCCACATGTCACGGATCGACCGACGAAAGCACTCGCCACCATCCGACACGACCGTACGCCGGAGGACTTAGCAACTACTGTCGCACTTGTTTCCGATCGCCGTTGGTACCTCTTCTCCAACCAGCCTATACGGAGACCACCGTCCGATCAGTTTCTGACTGCCATCCATACATCCACCGTTCGTACAGCCGCCATCCGTACAACCACCGTCCATACCATGGCCAAACAAAAACAACCTAGAGAACCACTTCCTCCGCCTGAGATTGGAGCCGTGTTAGCTGAGATACATACCCAAATGACCCAACTGGGAGAACAGCTCTCGAAACTGGTCAACGCCAACATGCGGTTCAAGGACCACTAATCCCGAACCGACAACAGCATCATGAACCAGATGTAGGGGGAACGTCTGACGAAGAAGATCACCCGTACCGAAGGAGGCATCACAACCTAGCAAACGATCGAATTGACGATCGACCTTATCAGCCAGTCGAGCCAGGGCACAAGCTTACGGCCCCAAATTTTGCGGGAAAGGTGGACCCGGAAGCATACCTTGATTGGGAGGGGAGAACGGACCACATATTTGCCTGCTACAATTACCCTGAGCCCAAGAAGATTGCCTACGCTGCAGCTCAGTTCACGGACCATGCCCTTACATGGTGGGATCGGAGTGAAGCTGATCAAAGGAGAAATGGGGAACAAACCTTACCACACTAGGAGGCCATGAAGAACGAAATGAGGTGCCGATACATGCCACCGTTGTATCACCATGAGCTCCAGCAGAGGTTCCAGAAGCTGTCCCAAGGAGCCAAAAGCGTAGAGGACTATTATGAAGAGTTTGAACACCTCCGCAACCGGTTAGAGGTTGAAGAAACCGAAGAAGGAATGATGGCCCAGTTCTTGGATGGCCTTCAAGATCGTATAGTGAGGAAGGTGGAGCACTTGACGTACAATTCCTTTGAAGAACTCTTGCACCTCACGATGCAAGTCGAGCAGCAAATCAAGAGAAAGGTCAGCAGCACTAACCGTGCTCGTGCTCAAGGAACGCCAAGCTGGTCACATAATTCGACCCCAACGACCGGAGGACATCGCGGCCAGGACAAGTCCATGACCGTCGCCATTGATTCGCGGTTCAAGACAAGGGACCCGACCAAAGATACTCGTGCTGAGCCAAGGCCGCAGCCAACCGAAGGAAGAGGTAGAGATATTGTATGCTTCAAATGCCAAGGCCGTGGGCACTATGCCCGAGAATGTCCCAATCCGCGTGCTATAACCATTACCACGTCTGGTGACATTGAGTCTGTGAATGGAGACGATCCGGACGAGCAGGACAACACAATGGAGATCAAAGAAGCTGTGGCTTAGCTGGATGAAGGAGAGCTGTTCATGATCCGACGATTCTTCAATACCAGCCAAGCTCCGAATGACACGCACCAACGAGACAACATCTTCCATACGCGTTGCACTGTAAGTGGGAAGGTTTGTGGCTTGATCATTGATGGTGGATCTTGCACTAATGTTGCAAGTTCTTACATGGTCAACAAACTATCTCTTAACACCACAAACCACCCTAAGTCCTACAAACTCAAATGGTTGAATGACAAGACCATGATTCAAGTCACCGAACAAGTCATGGTCTCGTTTAGTGTTGGTCCCTATAAAGACCAAGTCTTATGTGATGTGGTCCCTGGCAATTTGATAAAAGGACCTCTCACTGCTGCCACACCAACCAATATTCATTTGTGCACGATAACAAGCGTATTTGTTTGAAACCTTTGAGTCCTACACAAATTTGTGAGATGCTGAAACAAGGTTATTTGTGTGGTGAATGATGGTGGATGTATGCAATGATGATATATGAATGGAATGATGGATGGGTGTTTCAATTCCCCTTATGCTATTGCAGTACAAGAGGTATCAATCCTAAATGAGTGTTTGTGAACAGATAAGATGTGCATATGAATCTAAGTTAAGACAAATGTAATGATTGTTTGTCACTAACAATCCTAAGATGGAAATGTAAAGATGCAGAAAGTAAACTACAAGAACCAAGAACTAAATGCAAATGAAACTGAATGATTGAAACTGTAATGAAGCAAGAACAGAAATAGAAACTACTACTAATGAACTAATGCAAGACAATTAATGAACTGAAAGCTAAATGTATGCAACTGGAATGAAACAGGAATGAAACAAGACAATCACAAATCATAAACACAAGTTCTGGGGATGAACTCGAGCAAGCACTCGACCGAGTGTAGGTCGAGTGGGAGGTCGAGCTGGTTGAATCCGGAAAACAGAGCAACACAACAAAAACAGAGCAATACTAAAACCAATCAAACAACAAGCAAGCTACAAGATTAAGACTTTAAAATCAATAAACAAAGAAGGTTCCTGAGGATGGATTCATGGGAAGAACTAATCATTGTGGTTATCTAACTTGGTCAACAAATCTCAAGCAAACTTTGAGCTAACCTCTAGACATATAAATCTAAGACAAGTTTCTCCCACTCTCATGGTCAAGAAACAATCAAACCTATGCAATTCTAGACTTGTTCTCACACAGTAAAGAATCTACACAAGCAGGCATTAAGCAATACATCTCAAACCAAACAAGACCTCTAATCTCTTAGCAAGCCTAATGGTAAGCTCTAGATCTAGCCTTATCTATGCTTCTTAAACATTGGTGTGATGCTAAGAAGCTTGAAATCAGATCCTAACCTCTCAGTTCAAGATCAGCCTTAAGAACATCTAGCCTAGAAGAGATCTACAACAATCAAGCTTGACCAAATCACATAAACCACAAGATCAATCCTTCCTAACCCATCCTCAAGATCCTAAGAAGACTACTCACAACAAGACATGATGAAACAAATCAAAAACCCAGAAAATATTGAAACTTGCATTATTAGAAAGATAAAACTGAGATCTTCAATATTAATCAAAGGATGAAACTCAAATTCTCAATATTAAGAAAGTTATTGAACCAACAATATTGAAGAATCTAAGAGTTTTCTTAAACAAGTACAAAATCTAATAAAATGCAAAAGGAATAATGCTAAAAAAGGTAAAAACTAGGTTTTTGGGAATATCTAAAAAGCTGGACACTTTGGTGGCTGCAGGTACAAGGTCTTATATAGTGGGGAAGTGGAAGCCCTAAAAATAGAAAAAGTCAAAGCAGTCAACGGCTCGGTCAACTCGACCTGTGCTCGGTCGAGCTAGGGGTCGAGCTGGCTTCTCACGTGCAATCTCCACTCGGTCGAGTCCTCCTCAGCACACGGTCGAGTGTCTGGTCGAGTGTGCGGTCGAGTTGGACTCCGGACCTTGTTGTTTCAGCCTTAACTCCCTTGTTTCCTCCTCAAGATTGCTTCACATCTCTTCTCCATTGCTTCCATGCTCCTTGAGCTCCAAAATCACCTGTTTATGCATGAAAAGATGCAAATGCAATGCAACTAAGCCCTAATGCATGATTAGTGCTAAAGCTACACAATAATGGCCTAAATGGATAGAAAAAGATGCAAAAGATGTGAATAAACTAAGGGTAAACAAGGTAAAATATATGAACATCAACACCCCCAAACTTAGTCTTTGCTTGCCCTCAAGCAAATAATCAAAGACATAAGAAGGTAAGTGAGGTTTGAAAGTGGGATCTCAGCTCCTAAAGCTTGCAAATAGACCATCTAGAATCAATGTCCAAGTTACTAGTACTATGATGCAAGTTGAATGAGCTGGAATTTAAAGACTTTAGACAAGCATATCACAACCTTTACTGATTTGAGCCTAAGACATCCACATGCATTCAAATCAACCATTTCCTTTAACATTCATTAAACAAGAACATGAATCAACTCTATGCAATGCTTAAACTCATTTGGCTTGGTAATAAAGGGTTTTGAGACAATGATGGTCTCTTTTTAGAGTGGGGCTTATCAATATCAAGGTTCTCTCATGAAAATGGATTGAGCTTTAGAAGAATGCTAAAGGTAAGAACACCTAAACTCATACAAGAATAAAACCTTGTCTACCCAAAGGTACCCAAAGTGTTTATCCTAGCAATCTAAACCCATATGATCCTAGTGCTACCCTTTGCTTCTTCTTTTCTCTTTAACCCTTTTCTCTTTTGGTTTTCAAGTCTTAGGAGATGTTTCTTATTTGATCTTTCTAGTGGAATGGGGGATTCTTTCTTATTGCTATGGTTCTCTTTTCTTCTTATTCTTAAGACATAAAAGCATTTTGCTAGACTTTTCTTTTCTTTCTTTTCTTTTTCTTAACTAGAACCATCTTAATCAACACTTTACTTCCCATCCTTTCACTAGACTTTGCTTAAACACAATCTCCTCTTAAAGACTCTACCCTTTTTCTTTCTCTTTTCTTTCTTTTCTTTTCATAACAGCCAAGTCCCAAACCCAACAAGTGAACCACCTAGTCCTATCTAGTTTGAAAAATGCAAACTAGAACTACACAAGGTCTTACTCTTGTCAGTTCAAACCTAACACTTTCTACCAAGCTCAATCCCAAAAATAGGCCTCACACACTCAAGAATAAACAAGGCTTGAAAGAAGGTTTGGTTTAGGGGTAGGGGAACTGATCTTAATGATTTAATCAGCTACTTGGATCAACAAGAGTGGTAAAAAGAAGAAAGATGATCCAAGTATGTATATGGTATCCATGAGTTTAAAGCAATGCACATATTGATAATTAAAAGTCAATATTAGGTTCTTATAAGTAGGAAATGACATCAAATCACAACATGCTTCAATTTAGATCAAATGCAATGCAAGAATTCAAGCTTGGTTCAATCTTATGCTTCCTACTACTCAACTAGCATCAAAGTACTAATAACTTGGGCATTGATCCTAGTCTAGTGAATAGGCTAGCTAACAAGGAAATACTCATCATAGATCCCTAATGCAAATATTATACAATTCTACATGAAACATGCTAAACAAGATCCTAATATGCAATGCAAACTACATGAACACTCTTTTTTTATGAAGATTTTTTCAAAATTTTTCAAATTTTTATGGTTTTTCTATGCCTTAGATGCTAATGCAAGTGCTAACATGATGATGATAAAAATTTGAAATAAGAACACAAAACACAACATCAAATGCTATCTCAAACCCTCCCCCAAACTTAAATCACACAGTCCCTTGTGTGAAAAAGTTGTGAGAGGATTCAAGATTTAAACACAACACAAAACACAATATGAAATGCAATGGTATAAACAATGGTAAGGTGATAGTGGTACCTTAGGGATTGTGGAAGTAGTTGTCCACATCCATCTGCATGCTGTCATAGGAGTAGTTGAGGTCAGGCTGGTGGCTTGGAGAAGGACTTTGGGGCAGCTGATGACTCCGATCGATCTTGACTCAGTCGAGTACGTGTCCGAGTGGGGGGGTCGAGCTGGACCGCGTGTCTCCAAATGTTGAGCTTGGTGCTGGCAAAACTGCTGGTAGAGAGCTGGATCCATGTAGTATTGAGGTGGGATGGGAGGATATAATGGATAACCTGGATAAGCAGCTGGAGGTGGGAAGCCATAGGGTGATCTGGGAAGGTGCTCGGCCGAGTGCATCGGAGGTGCTCGGTCGAGTGGGTGCTCGAGTGACCCGGTCGAGTGCCTCGAAAACTGATGTTCGCGGGTACTTGAGCTCCTCTTCCTCAGATTTGGCTCATACATTGAAGCCCTAGCTGGTTCCACAGGATTCGCAACCCTTGAAAGTGCTCTAGTTGAGCTACTTCTCCTCAAAGGGCTTGAATGTTGGCTAGGAGATGAGTTTCCACTCTTCAGCTCAGCAATCTCCTTCTTCAAGCCTTTGATAGACTTAGCCATGTTGGTCACCTTCTTCTTCAGCTTATCAAATCTCTTTCCATGCCACTTACCCCATTTTTGCAAAAGAGTTAACCTCTTGGCATTCTCCCTCACTCCTCTACTATCTCTTGGGTTGGGCTCATAATCTTCAAAGTAGAACTGCTCCTCTCCATCAGCTACTTGTGCATTCCTAGCTTCCTCAACTCTATGTTGAATCACTCCATCAAACCAATGCTCCTCAGCTGGCCAAAAATCAATGTTGGCTCCTTCTTGAATGGTGGTGAGCTCTTGGTTAGGCAATATGAATTGCTTTTTCCCAAGTGTTGGAAGCTCAAAGTTGAATATGTGGTTCCCTTGATGCTTCTCCTTGGCTAGGATGAGAGTAGAAGTGAGGTAGCTTGAGTCAATCCATCTTGGTGAGACACTTTCTCCTCTAAGTTGAACTCTAGCAGCTTGTAGGATTGGAGTGATGATGCCTCCAATGGTAAGTGCTCCTCTTGACCCTTTGGTCTCCAACTTTCCTACCCAACTTCTCAATTGGGTCATGTGGTCAATGAGCACCATTCCTAAGTCAGTCTCCACTGTGCTCCCAAGGATGATGGTACCATTCCTTGCTTGAAAGATCACTCCATTAAGAGCCAAGTCAATCATCTTTAGCTCTCCCTCATTGATGTTCCCAGTTTCCTTCCTTGCAAAGAATGTATTTGCAAGAGCTTTGTGGAAGTACCTTAGGACTGGGCTTCTTATCCTAGAGCTCTTGGAGTTGGAGGATGAGTAGTACTTGTTATCTCCAATGGTTTCCCACACAGCATACAACTCATCTCTTGGAACCATCAAACTCCTATTGCTCCCAACCTCAAAACCAAACACATTTGCTACCTCTTTCATTGAAAGCTCATGCTTCTTTCCTTTGATAGTGAAAGAGATGTGACCAGCTCCATGTTCAGCAGTCTTCCTTGCATATGTGTGCAGCTTGACAGTAGCTAGGAACTCACAGCTTTCCTCCTTGTAGCCTTCCATGCACAGCCCCATGAACTTGGTGAGATTGCTCTTCTCAAAGAGGTATTCCACATCCTCATCAATGGCAAGCTTCTCCATGGTCTCCTTGTGAGGATACCTAGTTCCCAAGAACTCCATCCTCATGAAGGCATCATAAATCTGCCTCTTTGACAGCCCACAAGACTCAGCTTCTCCATCATCCATCAATTCTTCTTCTTCACTCTCCTCCTCACTTTCACTTTCAATCTCTTCTTGCTCAACTTCAACAGCTGGCCTCTTCCCTTTGGCCTTGTGTCTCCTCATAAACTCATTGAGAGTAGGCTCTCTTTCCTCCTCACTCTCAGTCCTTTCAGGATCTTCCTCAACAGAGTCTCTCCTTGGATACGGCATCTGGCTCGACCGACTGCTCGACCCGGCACTCGGTCGAGTGGTCGATCGAGTGGTCCGTCGAGTGACTCTCCCAGCTTCACCTCTTGATTCAAGGTCAGCATCACGACGTTCCATGGAGCTTGCAGCGGTTCGGTGAGACTTCTTGGTGATCTTGGAAGACATTTTCAAAAGAAACTGAAGAGAATAAACTCAAAGCTCAAAGTTAATAGGTTAGTGACCCAAAAACTTGAAAGAACAAAGCTTGAGCAAGAGATGAACTTTGAGAGAGATTTCAAAGCTTGAATTTAAGTGTTTTGAGCAAATGAGAGAATGTGAGAGGTTCAAGATCGTGCAAGGGCTATATAAAGAAGCCAAGGGGACAAGGAGACAAGGGTGGAGCGTCCATACCATTCAAATTTGAATTGGGAATCTTTGACTTGCTTTTGGCTGTAGCTCGACCCCACACTCGACCAACACGTGGTCGAGCTCCTTGACCAATTTTGAAATTTCAAAATTTTTCTCCTTGTTCTTCCCTCCACTCGATCGTCCTAACGGTTTGAAGATGAAATGGGCTTTAATTCATACCCAGCTCGGCCGAGTACCTCTCGTGGACTGGTCGAGTGGGCCTGCGAGTCTTCTTCTCCAAGTCCACAACTCTCCTTAACCAACTACATTCTCACCTAAAGCCTGTCCAACAAAATACATAAAAGAAAACACATCAAAACTACTAAGAATTTAAACCATATTTACAAAGGATACCTTAGGGACTTCCTCCCTAGTGAGCTTGTTTAAAGTCACTAAGCTTGACTTTGGTTTCCTTCTTAACTTTGGTTTAGATACCAAGGAGGTGATGAAATCCTCCCTGGAACCTCTTGGTCACTGTGAAGTTGATCCTTGATCACCTCACCCTTAGCACTCAAACCATATTTCTTCTTAAATTTGAGCCTAGGTCTTGCTTTCCTCAAAGACCTCTTGTTCAGTTTGACTTTGAGATCCTCAACCATACTAGACAGCTCTTGAACTGACCTCTTAAGCTCCTCAACAGAATCCTCTTGAAGTGGGAGCTCAGCCTTAGGGTCTCCTTCATCCTTGAAAACCTCATGATCAACTTTCTCCTTGATAGTGAAGGGTTGATCATCAATGGTAGGCAGGTTGGTTGGGTTATAGATGTTGAACTTCATGACTGTATCCTCAGCAATGTTCAAGGTCACAAGACCTTCCCTAACATCTATTACTGCTCCAACAGTGGCTAAAAATGGCCTCCCTAACAAGATTGGATCTTCAGGCTCCTTGTCCATCTCTATGACCACAAAATCAGTATGAACCCTTGCCTTCCCTATCTTGAGTGGGACATTCTCCAACCTTCCAACTACCTCTCTATTTGTCCCATCAGCTAGGCACACATGGAGTTTAGTGGATTTGAAATCAGTTCTCCCAAGCTTTTGAGCTAAGGAGTATGGCATCACACTTGTTGAAGCTCCCAAATCACAAAGGCATTGATTGTAGTGGAGGTAACTGATTGTGCAAGGCAAGTAGAATGGCCCTGGGTCCTTAAGCTTAAGTGGGATGATCACTCCTCCAAGGTTCTCAAGATCCTTCTCATCTTGAGCTTGAGCCTTCTTTACTGATAAATCAAGCAAAAAATCTCTATAGAGAGGGTATGGTTTATACTGTTCCAAAGCAGGTCCTCTCTCCTCTTCTTGGTAGGCAATGATGATCTCTTGAATAGCCATCACTTCTTCCTTTTTCTCAACCAAAGCTTCTTCCCTCAAAACCCTTTCTTCCTCATGTTGCTTAGCCAACATCTCCTTTTTCTCAATGATTTCCCTTAACTCCTTGATCCTCTGTGCTTTGAAACGCCCAGGGAATGGCAGTGGAGGCTTGTAAGCAGGAGGAATGTACTTAGCAGGCTTGACAGCTTCGGAGTCCCCAGCTCGATCGACCACTCGAGCATGCACTCGGTCGAGTGGCTGCTCGAGCTCCTGGTCGAGTTCTCCTGCGAGCTCCTGTTGCTTTGCACAGATGTCACTTGGGGCTTCAGTAACTAATGAATTCCCCCAAACTTGGACTTCACTGTCCTCAGTGATTTCTTCCTCTTGAAATTGAATGGCTTTGGCTGTGAACTCCCTTGGATTTTGAACAGCTTTTCCAGGGAGTTGGTTGGGTTTTGGAGCTGAAGTAGATGCTATGTTACCCTCCATATACTTCACTCTTGAATTAAGACCCTCAAACTTCATATTCAGATCATTGTACTGTGATGTTAACCTTTGGTTCAACTCAGCAAACTGCTTGGCTTCCTCAATCTTTCCTTGTGTTTGCCCAATCAACAATTGTTGCATCATAGCTCTTAAGTCTTGTTCTTGGCCTTGGTTAGTCTGAAACCCTGGTGGGGGACACAACTGAGGCTGGAACACTTGGTGTTGTTGTTTGGGGATGTAGGTTTGTTGCTGTTGAGGCTGTTGAGGTGGATAGACTTGGTCTTGAGGATTAGCCACATTGGTACTCCTATAAGATAGGTTGTTGTTCTTAAAACCTCCTTGGTTGTAGCCTTTGAATCCACCTTGATTCTGCATATAGCACAACTCAGCAAACTCAGTCTCCCCCTCTTGAACTTGTGCTTCTTCTTCACCAATGAAATGAATAGACTTGGACTGGCTAAGAAGGATCTTGTCAAGCTTCTCATTGACCATCTTCAAGTCCTTCTTATACTTGTCCTCTTGATCAGTTGAGGAGCTCCTTATGGTCCTATCATAGTCTTCATTATAGTTGCCATCTGACTGAGCAAGATTCTCAACTAATTCCCAGCCTTCTTCCACATTCTTGTTGAGGAAGTTGCCATTAGAAGCTGTGTCAAGCAACATCCTTATCTTTGGAAGCACTCCTCTATACAAGGTACTCAATAGTGACTCATTGCTGAAACCATGATGAGGACATTGAGTCTGATATCCTTTGAATCTCTCCCATGCCTCACAAAAGGTCTCATTACTCCTTTGAGCAAATCCAGAGATCTCATTCCTCAGCCTTGCTGTCCTAGCATTAGAAAAGAACTTGGCCAAGAAAGCCTTCTTGCATGCATCCCAAGTAGTGATTGCACCAGTGGGGAGAGTTTTTTCCCATAAATGAGCCTTGTCCCCAAGTGAGAAAGGGAACAACCTCAGCTTAAAACCATCCTCACTTACACCATTGATCCTTGTAAGGC